>NC_143559.1:115240000-115255000 GCF_054136105.1 Typopeltis vanoorti
TAATAATAATATATATATATATATATTTTGTTTCAAGTATATATATATATATATATATATATCAGCCATCTCCGCAAAGAACTGAACCAAACACCAATAATAAAAAAAAAACCACAAAAAAAAATACAGAAAGAAGTTTGAAGCATACGCAAACGATTGAGTTTGCACTGACACAAAGTTCAAGTCTAAGGATGGTACAACACTAGGGCAACTCATTGTAAAGGTGGGTAACGTTCTGATCACTATTCTTAGTGTTTTCGGTAATATAAAGCACAACTCACTAGAAGATGTTGACTGCAATGCATTATGGGTGGGGGCACTACCCAGACTGGTTTCAACCTTTTTTGAGGTCTTCTCAGTGAGTAGCTAGACCCTACATACCAAGGTTAGTCCTTATAAGGACTGGCTTAAAAGGGCGAAGCAAGAATGCTTTTCATCTTCCCCGTTATCTGTAAAGGACAGTGTATGGATTAGGCGTTATTGCGCAATTAAAGTTCTGATCATAGCAGGAGGGTAACAGAAATAGCCGAGCCTCAGGTAATGGATTGAATGAATCAATCGCCGCATTTCACGGTCGATTGATTCATTCTTAAGTTCTTAAAAGACATGGGCGATGGACTGAGTCTTTGACTCTTTATCCCGTCATCTGAATGAAGAGAATCTGTGTGGATGGAGTGCTATCGAGCTAAAAGCTCACGTCATGGCTGGGTAACGGACAATAGCCGAGCCTCAGTTAAAACTTCATTAGCTACAGCATATTGCCATTCGCTACCCTGGAAGTCCTAAAAAGGACTTTATTCTTTTCCTATTGAAAAGAATAAAGTCAAAGACTTTATTCTTTTCAATAGGAAAACTCATTGTAAAGGTGGGTAAAGTTTTGATCAATAAAGCTTTGATTTTATAACCAAGTTTATAAAATTACTTGGTTATCCTAATATACAGTATCACCACTTTGAAAAATTTATTACAAGGTGTTTTTATTATTAATAAAAGGAGGAGATATGAATGTAATAAATTTTTTAAAGTGGTGATACTGTATATTAGGATAACCAAGTAATTTTATAAACTTGGTTATAAAATCAAAGCTTTATTGATCAAAACTTTACCCACCTTCACAATGAGTTGCCCTGGTGTTGAACCATCTTTAGACTTGAACCTTTGTTTCAGGCGCAAACTTAATTGTTTGCGTACTTGGGATTAGGATTAAAAATAACTAAGTTTATAAAATTACTTGGTTATCCTAATACACAATATCCCCAAGTTAAAAAAATCATATATATATATATATATATATATATATGCCTTTTCATACAATTCATTTCTGCTGCAATGATTTTCTTTGTTGATTTTGCTATTATTTCTAACAGGACCGTTCAGAAGAAAACATTAAATATTCCCAACAGAAATCCCAACATTGAAGGAGACCATATTTCAAGAGGAATGTGAAAGCTTTACTGCGAGTTTAGGATGGTTTGACTGTTTTAAAAATCCAGCTGGAATGTAAAAAATAATAGCTAGTGCTGATAAAGATTCTGCTGCCAAGTTTCCTGATGATTTGCAAAATATAATTCAGGATTATGACGATCGGCAAATACTGAAAGTCGACGAAACTGGTCTCTTTTGGAAACGTATGCCAACAAAAACTTTCCTAGCTAAAACAAGGATCTCAACCAGAATACAAAGTGTTCTATTGATCGTCTTATACTCAAGTCTTATATACGTATATAGTTGCCTTCTGCATTGCAGACTAATAAAAGCATAAGACGATCTTTAGACACTTTATATATATATATATATATATATATATATATATATATATATATATATATATATATGTGGCGATTAGTTTTTATCCTACTGAAATCCTACTGAACCCGGTCCACTTAAATAATAATTTAAGTTATAACATCCCAGATAGCCATGCTGCAGTTATTCAATATTGGCGTTCACGTAAACTTGCACGCACAATTGCAACAAACAATGGCACGCCAGTTGGAACAACTTGAAAAATACAACGAAATATATATATATTTTTATATATATTTATATATATATATATATATATTTGAAATATATATATATATATATATATATATATATATATATATATATATATATATATATATATATATATATATATATATTTCAAAAAAAAAAAAAAAAAAAAAAATATATATATATATATATATATATATATATATATATATATATATATATATATAATTATGTTGCATTTTAAATAATATAGAATAAAAATTAATTTTATTTAAACAATTAATAATTTTTATTTAATAATAGCTATAATTTTAAATACACCATTTGGAGATTTAATATAACATCTCCTACTATATAAATGAGCCAATGAGGTTTTAACTCACGTTATTGCCGTTACCTAGCCATGACTAGAGCTTTTAGCTCAACAACACTTCATCCACACAGATTTTCTTCATTCAGATGACGGGATAAAGAGTGAAAGACTCAGTCAATCGCCCAGTTATTTTAAGAACTTAAGATAAGAATTTGAATGCTAGCAGAGATTATCTTATCCTGATGCTGAACAGTTAAATGAGAATGATGTCATTCAAGTAGAACAGCATGCATGTAATGAAGAAGATAAACAGCAGGAAGTAGATGTTACTAGTAAAGTTGACTAAGATAACTGCAAATGCTAGTTTTCAATCACATTGAGAATGATAAGGAACTTTTGTTTGATGATGATCCTGATAAACGAAGCTTCGTAGTCCACTGAAATCTATCACAAATTTATTAACTTATTTAAATGATTAATTTTAATAAAAAATTATCAAAATATTTTTAATTTTACAGATCGCACGTACATTAACCCTATCATGCGAAACGCATTACGTAATAATTTGAAAAACTGTTAAATGAAAAGATTTTTAATAATAAAATGGGGTTTCTGTTTCAAAAGCATAATTTCGGAATACTGTCGTCCTTAATAAGAAAATATGATTAGTTTTATGGGTGGTTACGACAGGATCAGGAAAAGGTAACTTTCGAAACCGTTTTCCTTGGTCTCTCTGTGTTCCACTCTTCTGCTGGCAGGAGAGAAAAGCAGAGTTTTTCAGTACAAATGAGACCGGCGAACTCAGCTTTGCATGGAATTCCTGTGAGTTCTTCGCGTATTAGACGGGATTCGAACCCCTTGCTTTCCAGCCAAAGTGCATCACTGAAAGCTGTCTACCGACAGCCTGTTGCATAATATCTCGATATAAATAATTTCTAATGAATGGCCCGTAGTCGGAATGCATCCGAGTGTTCTAAGTGGATGTACTGCCAACCAGCCCTGCCTCTCCAGCAGTGTCTCCCCCACTCCACGCCTACTTCAGACACAGTGTTATCCCGAGTGAAACCTGTTTCAAGAGGTTCATATTTCGTACTGATGCCCCTCTCTACACATCACCAAGGACGTGTGGACCCACACCAAACTGCTAATGACCCCCACTGAAAGTGGACGAAGAACATCTCTCGTCACTTCACACCTTTCTTAAGGCGAAGTAACGAGCGATGTCCTTCACATCCCGTGGACCACCCCTTCATATATGGATTCATTTGAGAAAAATATGAATCGGTTATCAGTAGTTTGATGTATACATTGTCCCCTAGAGACACCCAAGCCATACATTCTGACACCCGATGTTTGAACGGAAATGCAGAAGCCACCTTTCATTTCGCGTTTGACAAAGGGGTAAACCACCATGAGAATGCGAAACAAACCCTCTTTACAGCTTTCACTTTGTGCTAAACTGCAATTAAGATGAAAGTGTGTCTTCAATTGTTCCCCGGTCCAAACATTATCCACGCAGTACGCCGTGAACGTCCCAACCCACTTGAATTGCAGGAAAAGCAGAACTCAACTTATCCATCAATTCAAGCCATTTAAAAGCTATCTGAAAGATAATATATATGGAACTGTATTCACCACAACAGACGACTTGTTTTAGTAGATGTATGAAACTGGTCTTCTTATCACGAATCATTTATTCCCATGCGTTTTATTAGAGGATTTTCGATTCTTAACTTTGAAGTTGATCTTTGAGAAAGGTGGGTTTTATAGCACAGCACTTCGCTTTATTTACTGTGACGTCAGCTTGTTTTTTAAGCAGTCATTGTTTCACCATTTTTTTATTTTTTATTGTTTTTTATGTATGTGTGTGTTTGAAACTGCTCCTTTGTTACGTTTCACTGATAATTACAATCACCATTGGAGAGCATATGGAGAACTGTGGCAAGTAACTATTACCTCATTTAACTGTGTGTAGGGCATACTGATTTGTCTAACAGGATAAACTATCTCATGTAGTAGTGAACCAATTTCATCTCCTGTAGCGATCACACAGAGACAAAATCCTACCGGAGAATAGCAACTGGGCAAGACAGGGCTTCGCCTGGTGGATGCTGAATCCCAAATAATCTCTCAAATTTTCGATGAGATTCAAATCAGGAGTGGTAACCTACCAGAGAAGCAGACAGAATGTTTAGATGAGGCTCTTCTCACAATTCTGGGAGAATACTCAGCTCTTATGAGATGGGTGCTTGTCGTGATGGAAGAGTCTATTCCATTGTATTGGTAAGAGTTAGGATTCAACGTGCTTTCTCTTATGTTCTAAAGTGAAATAAATTGCCTTTGGAAGGAATCTTGCAAACTTCAGTACTCAAAAAGGAGCCAATTACTCTGAGAAATACACAGTTTATACACCCTGAAGACCTAATGCAAAACAGTATACTAGATGACGCTGTCAGTTTTACATGAAATTACTAGTAGTAATCTGTGCGTTTTTCTGTGTTCGTTCTCGAGACAGAGAGAGAGAACGAGAGACAGAAAGAGGTAGAGATTTATTTTTTAAATTTTATTTTATATAACTTGATATATTATGCATTAGATTGGAAGTGAGGCTTTAGACTGTACAAGATGAAATATCAGCTCCTAGCAGTTTCTAGAAGCAATACGGATTCCCTGAGGTGTACAGATATCTGGATAGACTTTTATAATAGCAGCTTGCATCTGTTGATATTGCTTTTCAGTTTTTGGGTTCTTTATTGGTGGGCTTGTGAATGTTTTCCACTTTAGGGTCTGGGTCAGGAATTCTCCTATGATTCTTATTCCTGCCCAGTTCCATGCAGGGAAAAGAAAGTGCTGGCCAGTTGTGAGACTTGTTATGTTTCTGTTCGAAAATAGAGGTTCTGTAAGTACAGTTGACTCTGTTGATCCTGTCAGTGTGTGATGAAGTTCTGTGTTTTTCCACCGCTGTAGAGCATCTCTGTAAAAATGAGGTAGTTTAAGAGTATATGGTTCAGAACTGGCCATTCGGAGGATTTTGGAAAGTGTAAGTCCCCTGGTGGGTGATGAAATCGAAGGTGGTTATATAAGTATGCTTGCATTGAAGTGTCTTTAGGAGGAAGATTACCTGAAGGAACTAATTCTGTTTTCAAGGGAAATCAGGCCTTGACCTCCCTTACTGAGTGGCTTACAGAGTTCATGGTATGTTGTCCAGTTAATATTGTTCCAGAGGAAACGTTGGTTTGCCTTTTGAATGTGGTTGAGAAATTCCTCAGGGGGTGTGAGTACTTTGAGGGTATGCCATAACATACTCGCAACGATCTAGTTAACTATTAGTACTCTTCCTCTAAGTGAAGACATGGAGCGAATGCTGTTCCGTTTACCTAGTACCTGTTTAAAACGGTTGTGCAGCTGTGTCCAGTTCAGTGTGTTATATATTTTGGTGTTGTCAAGGTGCACACCTAAGTATCTTTGTCCTTCACTTGACCAGACACATTCGATCGAAGAATCATTTCTATCCTTCCATTTGCCTGACCACAACCCAGTGGTTTTTGCAGAATTTAATTTGTCCCTTGAGGCTTGTGCATATAGTCTGTGTGCTTCCTCGGTTACTGTCATTTCTTCTTCATTTCGGACTATTACAGTGACGTCATCGGCATATATTGACTGTTGTTATTTTTTGATGTGACTCTATTATGCTGGTTCGTTTGGAGATGATGACGTGTACTCTTTTTAAGAAGGGTTCTATGGCCAGTGCGTATAATTTTCGAGAGAGAAGACATCCTTTCTTGATCTCTGGAGAGTATGATAAAGTGCGAATGAGCCTGTTGTTTATTTTTTAACGAGAAGAGTGCATCTGTGTAGAGCTATTGCACCGTTTCAATGATGAGAGGGCCGTAGCCAATGCATTTAGGACACCATAAAGGTACTCTTGCTCTACCCTGTCGAAAGCCTTCTCCTGATCAAGGCTGACGAGTGCTAGGTTTTCATGTTGGCTGTTGGCGACGTGGATGAGATCTCGTATTAAATGGAGGTTATCATGTATTGGTCTTTCTGGGACAGAGTACGTTTGATGTTGGCTAATAACTTCATGCAGTGTTGGCTTTATTAGGTTTGCTATAACTTTGGAAATGATTTTGCAATCGGTATTAATTAGGGAGATCAGATGCCTGTTTCTGGTATCCGTGTGGTCTCCCTTCTTTGGTATCAATCGTGCTACTGAGGTCATGACGTATTGCGGGAGCCCATTGAGGTATTCCAGAAGACTTGGAAAAATTCTGACGTGAGACATCAAGGCTGGGAGATTTGATCTTTGGCAAGGATGTGCATGCAGTTTTCAATTCATCTAGCGTGATTTTGTTTTCTAAGTGGTTTTGATCTGTTGCAGAGATATTTTTTGTTTCTTTCAGTATTTCGTGAATGGCATTATGGGATGTTCCTGTAGAGCTGTATGCATTCTTGTAGTATTGCATGATTTCAGAAGTGATTTTACTTGGATCTTTTGTGCTGCTGCCATCTTGAAGTCTGTTAGCAGAAATGGAGTTTGCTGCCTGGCATGTTTTTTTTCCGAAGAGAAAAGATATTTTATGGGGGAATCTGAAAGATTTATTTGTGTATGCCCCGATTTGAGTAGGGCACCTTTTGCCGATAATTCTGCGTGTCTTTGCATGGCTTGGAAGGCAGAATTCAAGCTTCTTCGTGGCTGCTGAAAATGTGCGTATTTTTCCTGTGACAGAAGGGTATCTCGATAACATGGATCTGATGAGTTGATGAGGAATTTCAAGTGGAACATTTGATGCTGTTACTTTTGTCGGTGCCATTGCTATTGGGGGGTATTCGAAGTGATAATCGGCGATATCGACGCCTTTTTGCAGTACCGTTTGTGCCCATGAGATGTGGCTGAAATACACCTGCATCGTACCAGCTACGCGGGAAGCGTCAGTAATATTTTTTGCGGGTAAAATTTTGGCGATCGCCGTCAGATAATCTTCTAGTAGGATGTTTTCTTCAGTGGCGAAAATAACAATTCCATTTTCTCGGGAAATGACGTTGGTAACAGTGGTAGTTATTTTTGCGTTAATCGGTTTACAATTAACGCTGTCTGATGGGGCATTCGTGTGTGAGATTAGTGTTTTGGGAGCCAATGGGATATTTCCGTTTGATACGATATTAGTATAAGATTTGAAATTTATCTACCTGTTTCCATGTCCATAGATCTGGTGAACTTTGCTCTTTCTTCCGGGTACAAAGTCGTAGGGGTTCTTTGCTTTGCTGGATTCTTAGTAGTACAGGAATGTGCGGTTGTCATCTTCGGGGACTATTGCTGCAGGTGACGAGTGCAGGTGGCAAAGAAGGATTTATGGCGTCGAAATTGAAGATATATAGCAGTGGTGTTCAACTTTTTCTACGCTAGCAACTTTTCTATAAAAGTTATTCAGCGATCTACTCTCTTATATTGATCACTTCCCCCAACCTGATATCGTATTACGCACAAATAAACAACTAAAAAAAATACACAACTAAAAACTTGGTTTTTTTATTTACAATTTTATTTATCACTTTTAACTATTTTAATACAACGACAACAAAAAGATATATATATATCCCCCCTCCCAATATATTGGAAAAAATATTTATTTCTCTATTTTGGAAAAACCAAAGTTAGAAAAAACAATAGATTGATTAATTCACAAGTTACAGGAAATGCTGGTTGATTAAAAAAAAAAAGAAATAAAGTTAATGTGAAATTTGGTATTGTTTGGAACTCGCAATATTTTCATAGTCAAGTTGATATGAAGAAGTGGCCAATCGCAGACATCATCATCCAAACGATCATTTGTAATTTGGTTTCTTAATTGAATTTTTATGACGGTCATATTTGAAAAAGCGGATTCTGACAAGTATGTCGATCCGAAACACGATAGAAATTTTCACGCAATATCAGTTACTATTGGGAATTTTTAATGTGTCCGCTCGGTTAGTCAAGTGGGTTTGGGCTTCGCAAACCATATGACTGCGGAAGGCGTGTCCCAGCTTCGATTCCCGTCGAAGACGTGAGGAATTTGAGGATCTTCTTAAGCCATAGTCAAGTTAGCCGGTCTTGGGCGCGGGCAGTAGGTTTTTTTCTGCCAGTTTATCTGGCGGTTTTCATCCCGCAAGCAGGCAAACCGTCCAAGTGAACATAGGCCACCATAGCCAAAAATATGTATCCCCCAGTGGCAGGTTAGGCGACAGGTCGGTTGGGAGTGGTCCTAACAAGAAGTCGCATCGGAGTAACACTGCATAGGAAGCGGGAATAACGCGGAGGGAAAGTGGGAATTTTTCATGTGCATACTTCCAAATGATTTCATTGTTTATTGATTTTAAATGTAAACTATTCTGAATGTTTATTATCTCAAGTTCTACTTCAGCTTGGTTCATATCAAACAGCCCACTAATTTTATTCGAAATTTCTGTGATGTTCAAGTTTTCTTGAAATGGATTATAGATAAAAGATACAATCATTTCAGTTTTATTAAAATCTTTAAATCTTGAATTTATTTCTTCCTCGACGAATTCTATTTCACGAATAAATTCTTTTATTTCTTGATTTTGTTCAAAAAATTTTAATAAATATGTGAGATGTCTAAATTCGCGGTCATTTATAGTTTTCTGGACCCGGGACCCCTTCTGCTTGCTTCCGTCCCTTTTTTTATTAGTCTTTCATCTTAAGTTTCAAGTTCGGCACGCCAGTGGTTCTCCTCCGCTTCCTTTTGATTGTAAGTTGCCGGCCATCGGAAAGTTGTTTGAACTCTTTGTCACTGACTTCGGGGATGTTTACACTTAGAGCCTGCAAGCCTTTCTGATACAAAAGTTTCAATAATAATCTTTCTAATGCCGCCATGTCCAGTTTCGGCGACAAAAACATTGCCTTTGTTTTTAACAACAAATTCTTATTAAAGCAGTATATACAGTTAGCTTCAAAAGGGTTATTTACGAAAACATCTAATACAAACTATACCGAGACAAACAAATTTTATATTTTTTAAAATATTCACATGGGACTTAAACTAAGTAAAAAATCGTTGTAATGTGCTTTGGAATATTTAATATTTAAGCTACATTCGAGTTTTTACACTTTGCTTATAATCGTATTCACTCGGCTCGCCGTTTGACTTCCACGGATCCAAATTAATTCATTTACCCAGACTTATAAGAAAATTACTGATTTGACAATTTTAACGAAAAATAAATAAGCAATAGCAATACACTTAAAGGGAATTAAAATAATATAAAATAATGATAAATAAAATATTATGGTTTCAGTTTTAATTAAATTTGTAAGCAAGCAGGAATACACAAGACAGCGACAAAAAATCGCTCCGCGATCGACGGGTTGAACACCCCTGATATATAGGAACTCATACACAAGGAGAATAAAACTTTCACAAATCACTTATTACTATATTTACGCGTACATAACTAGTATGAGTGGATAGCTCTCTGTTTGGAGAAAATATCTATATAAAAAACGAAGTCCTTCCTTCCGTAAAATTTCACGTAAGAAATAATAGCTAGTGCTGATAAAGATTCCGCTGCCAAGTTTCCTGAAGATTTGCAAAATATAATTCAGGAGGGTGATTATGACGATCGGCAAATAATGAAAGTCGACGAAACTGGTCTCTTTTGGAAACGTATGCCAACAAAAACTTTCCTAGCTAAAACTGAAGTATCTCAACCAGAATACGAAGGGTCTAAAGATCGTCTTATGCTTTTATTAGTCTGCAAAGCAGAAGCGACTTTATATTCACGTGATATATATGTAAATATATATATATAATTATGTTGCATTTTAAATAATATTTAAAAATATTAATTTTGTTTAAATATTAATAATTTTTAATTTAATAATAGTTTTAATTTTAAATACACCATTTAGAGATTTAATATAATTTCTCCTACTATATAAGTGAGCTAAAAAAATGTAACATTTGGTATTATAACAGAGATTCTGTTATCCTGATGTTGATATCCAAAATCTAACATTGTAGAAGAAATCAGCACAATTGGAAAAGACCATTCGATTTAATGAACTCGATAATGAAGATGTGAGAAACTAGCTTGATTACCATTCAGAACAGTTAAGCGAGAATGATTAAAGCGTGAATGTTACTGACTAGGAAGCTAACTTGAAAAGAACATGAGCGAGATTTCAATCACACTGAGCATGCTTTTTTGTTTGATGCCGATCCTCATAAACGAAGCTTCGAAGTCCACCGAGATCTATCGCAAATTTATTAACTTTATTAATAAAATTTATTAACTTAATTAACTTATTTGTAATAAAAAATTATCGAAATATTTTTAATTTTTCAGATCGCAACAGACTTTTGATGCGATCTGTAAAATTTTTATCGCGGTGAGAATATTTCATTTTTTTTGTTTCGTTGAAAATTTCGATTAAGATGGATAGTCTATTAACCCTGTCATGTGAAACTCATTATGTAATAATTTCATAAAGGTTAAATGAAAAGATTTTTAATAGTAAAATGGGATTTCTGTCTCAAAAGCATAATTTCGGAATATTGTCGTCCTTAATAAGAAAATATGATTAGGGTTATGGGTGGTTGCGACAGGATCAGGAAAAGGTAACTCTCCAAACCGTTTTCCTTCACTTTTCTTTAACGGAAAGCTCAATTTGTTTCTATTCGACATATATATATTTTAAGTCATTCGATGATGAGATTGAAAAAAAAATAAAGGAGAAACATGCCGTAAACATGCTCTCTCTGTTGCACTCTTCTGCTGGACGGAGAGAAAACCAGAGTTTTTCAGGCCAAAAGAGACCGGCGAAATCAGCTTTGCATGGAATTCCTGTGAGTTCTTCGTGTATTAGACGGGATTCGAACCTCTTGCTTTCCACCCAAAAGAGCATCACTGAAAGCTGTCTACCGACACCCTGTTGCATTACATCTCGATAGAAATAATTCCTAGCAAATGGCCCATAGTCGGAATGCATGCGAGTGTTCTAGATGTATGTTCTGCCAACCTTCCCTTACTCTCCAACCGTGTCCCCCCTCTCTTCCACGCCTACTTCAGACACAGTTGCATCTCTGGTGAAGCCTGTTTCAAGAGGTTCATTTCGTACTGATAAAAGCCCCTCTCTACACAGAACCAGAGATCTTTGGTCTCCCACATCAAACTGCTAACGACCTCCACGGAAAGTGTATGAAGAACATCTCTCGTCGCTTCAGACTTTCCTAGGGTGAAGTAACAAGCAATGTTCTTCATATCACATGGACCATCCCTTCACATATGGGATTCATTTGAGAAAAATATGAATCGGTTATCAGTAGTTTGATGTAACCATGACCACCTAGATGCGACGCGCAAATCATACATTCCGACACCCGATGTTTGAACCGAAAAGACCGTGTTTGATGAAGGGTAAACCATCGTGAGAATGGGAAACAAACCCTCTTTACAGCTTCCCATTTGTGGTAAACTGCAATGAAGATGAAAGTGTCTTCAATTGTGCCCCGGTCCAAACATTATCCATGCAGTACGCCACGAACGTCCCAACCCACTTGAATTGCAGGAAAAGCAGAACTCAACTTATCCATCAATTCAAGCCATTTAAAAGCCATCTGAAAGATAATATATATGGAACTGTATTCACCACAACAGACGACTTGTTTCAGTAGATGTATGAAGCTGGTCTTCCTATCACGAATCATGCATTCCCATGCGTGACACATATGTTGCTTGACATTCCTTCCCAATTCTGTTGGTCTCATTACATCCTTTCTTTTATGGCTCCAAAAATCTTCCAGGTTGAATATTCATTCGGAACTTTGTCAAAGTTAAGTTGGTCCTAATTCTACACTTCTACTAGAATTAATTACTTTTTTTATTAGAGGATTTTCGATTCCTAACTTTGAATTTGATCTTCGAGAGAGATGGGTTTTATAGCAGAGCAATTCACTTGTTTTTACTGTGACGTCATTCTGTTTTTTCTCAGCGTTCATTGTTTCCTTATTTTTTTATATTTTTTTGTTTTTTACGTTTGTGTGTATTTGAAACTGCTCCATTGTTAGGTTGCACTAATAATTGCAATCACCAGTGGAGAGCATATGGAGAACTGTGGCAAGTAACTATTACATCAATTAACTGTGTGCAAGGCATACAACAGGATAAACTGTCTTATGCAGTAGTGAACCAATTTGATCTCCAGTAGCGACCACACAGAGAGAAAATCGTACCGGAGAATAGCAACAGGGCAAGACAGCATCCACTGTCTTGTCCTGTTGCTATTCTTCGACTGGTGGATGCTGATTCCCAAATAATCTCTCAGATTTTCGATGAGATTCAAATTAGGAGTGGTACGCTGCCAGAGAAGCAGACAGAATGTTTAGATGAGGCTCTTCTCACAAATCTGGGAGAATACTCAGCTCTTGTGAGATGGGTGCTTGTCTTGATAAAAGAGTCCAGGGCATTCTATTGGTAAGAGTTAGGATTCAACGTGTTTTCTTTTACATTCCAAAGTGAAATAAATTGCCTTTGGAACGAATCATACAAACTTCAGTACTCGAAAAGGAGTCAATTAATGAGGGAAATACACAGTTTACACATCCTGAAGACCTAATGCAAAACAGTATATACTAGATAACGCCGTCAGAGAGAGGAAACGAGAGACAGAAAGAAAGAAATAAAGTCAGAGAGAGAGAGAGAGAGAGAGAGAGAGAGAGAGAGAGAGAGTTCCAATCGAGATTACTCTTTAGTATCAACAAGTAGGGCAGTCACCCACAGAGGTCCATTGAACGAACTTAACTTCAACCAACAACTGAAATTATTTCGCAGAATCTGATAATACATTGGGTAATGAATCGAGTTTGGTTCTCCTCAGAGAAGAAAGTAATTAGCAGCACCCATATGCTCAGCGATCTTGGCCAAAAAAATAAAAAAAGAAGAGAAATTTACTTTTATTGATAAATTTCTATCTGAACCGCATTTTCTTTCTAAATGTCTTTAACCTTCTGTCGGTATGATGAATTTCGATGCGGAACACTTCCTAACTAATGTTCGTCCTCCGAAAGAGTTACTTCACTCGCTGTCACAAGCCTTCCCTCGTAATTTATTCAAATTATTCCGGTGCATATTCCGATTATGATACACTATTTGAACGAAGGAAGAAGTGAATTCAGAACTAAAGTTTCAGATTATTCTACTCAATGTCGATATTGACTAACTGATGAAGATGTAAATTACAGTATTTTCCAGCGTATAAGACGCACTTTATTTCTTTGAAAATAGGTCTGAAAAACAGGGTGCGTCTTATACGCCGATACTCAGTTATTTATTACTTTCATTTCTCGAAATATTCTCTGTTCCGAGTTACGCGATTTCTTTCTTGCTTCCTTGTGGTGTGTGAGAGCATTCCAGTTACATTAGTTATGTGTTCCAGTTATGAATACATTCTATCATTCCAGTTATGGATAGATAAAATTTGGTGTAGGCGCTCTGGCGGATTGTTGAAGAAGCTTGCCCTGCTAGTATGGGAATCAGCCATGTTCTCACAGATGTTAAAAATAAACTACAGGAATTGAAAACTCAGCTGTAATTCCAGGAGGTCTAACTAGTCAGCTTCGACCTTTAGATGTCTGTATTAATAAACCATTTAAGGGGTTTATGAAGGAGAAGCGGAACAGCTTGATGCAGTCTTCAGATTTTGAGGTTATACCATCAGGAAGAGGCGTAGCATTTCGCAAGTTTATGAGTGGGTCAAAGCTTCATGGGGATGCTGTGAAAACTGAGACAGTGGTTAAATTATTTAAGAAGTGTGGCATTCGTAATGCACTGGATGGTACAGAGGACAATTTGTTGTATGAGGACTCAGATTCTGCTTTAGAAGACGTTTCAAGTGTCACTTATTTATCTCTGGAGTTGAATTTCTGGTTTTTGACGAAGATTAAAAGGTGAGTAATATTTCCTAGTTTGATTAGGCATTTGTTGAAAGCAGACCTACGTATTACTTTACATTTGAAATACTGTCAATTCATTATAATATGCAGTGATAAATTTGTTTTCCTAAAAAATTTGTACAAAAAATTGGGTGCGTCTTATACGCCGGCAAATACGGTAGATCTCTCTTATTTACGAGTAATGTAGATAAACAAAATGTTTTGGCAAATGTAGGATTTTGTTGGTCTTTAGACGTTAATGTTACTTATGCAAATGACTGAATTGAAGTGATATTTTCTTTCTGTTTCTTTTGGTGATCTTTTTTCATTTACAACTAACCATTCTAATCGTATTATGACAAGATCAATGCGTAAAAATTCTGCATTTAAAAATCAGTGTATACGATCACTAACGGAACTTGAATAAAGGTCGAAACCGGTCTGGCCAGAATCCATTCCTATTATGCATAGCAGTTTTACACGTGTGAAAGGGAGTGTTTTTCGCTTTATAGGATACATACTGAGGCAAGCCATGTGATCATTAGCCTCTATATACAAGTAACATTACTGTCTACAGGGGCTATAGACAGCATGTTACATACAAATAACAAACTGTCTTCTGAATACAAGTATTCATGTTTTAATTCTGTGTCCAGAGATCAATTCCGAGTGATTTAACAGGATCAGTTTCACTCATTGCTGTTTCCATTTCTATCACTGGAAGGTCCTGTGTAAAGATGTCTCCAGAAGGATAGGTTC
>NC_143559.1:116050000-116132500 GCF_054136105.1 Typopeltis vanoorti
CGAACCTCTTTAGTCCGAACCCTCCAGGAATCCGAACTGCGGTTTGAAAGAAAAAAAAAGTTTTATTTCTTACGTATTATTTATTATTTTGTGTTCTATTATTTTTATTTAATAATTATTATTTTAACTATTATTATTTTTATTTAATAATTATTATTTTAACTATTATTATTTTTATTTAATAATTATTATTTTAACTATTATTATTTATTTTATTATTACTACAGTACAGTATAACTAAGTGATACAAAAAAAGAGGAAATTCGAAACGCAGTGGCGTAGCTAGGGGGGGTGCGGAGGGGGCCGTCAGCTCCGGGCGGCACTTTGAATCTTTTTGAACTTTTGCAGTTAATTCTAAAATACAGTCTCGAGAATTCAATTCCAAATATTGTAATACTACTGCGAATTTTCCTCACAATTGCATTGCTGTAAGTTGCTCGTTGTGAGAGGAGTTTTTCTAAATAAAATTGATTAAGAATTACCTACATTACTATGAAGTAGACTTCGCCAATGTCATCGATGATTTTGCTAACAGAAAAGCAAGAAAAATAACATTTTAGAATGATGAAGTTAAAATTTTAGTTCAAAAATAAACATAAGTGTTTTAATTTATTTCCCTACACGTCGTTTTGACTTTTAGTAGTATTTTTGGTGTTTTGAGAAGGGCGGCAAACTCAGGGACCACCACGGGCGGCAAAAGCTCTAGCTACACCACTGTCAAAACGTGCATAATTTGGTTAAAAATATAAATCCAGATGTTGAAATTTCACAAATAGATGTTACAGAAAGGATTACAGGTGGAACCGAAAGTGAATTCGAAATCAAATCAGATGCTGAAAGTATACAGAATGAATTTGAAGTCGATAATGACGATAAAGAACTCGAAGAAAAAAAAAGTAAAACATGAAGACGCAGTTGACAGTTTTAATATATGTATAGAATGGGCTAAACGGAATGATATGCCATTCCACAAAATTTTATCGCTAATGCAACTCCGATAAGAAGCATTCGAGCATTTTTTTTTTGTGTTATTTTGTGAAACTTTTTTTTGTGTTGTGTACACGAAAGTGATATTTTTTACGCAAATTAAGTTATGTACTGACCTATGTAATTTTATTAAATAAGAATCCTCAACAATACATACAAACTAAATTTTTACTAAAATAAACTTGTGTACTGTATTATTTTTTAATTTTTATATTACAGTATATTAGCATTTTTTCTATTTCCAGTTATTTCCAGTTACTTCATTTATTTGCACAATTTAAATGATGTACCATTAGAATCTGATTATTTTCGGATTAGCGAGATACTACTGTATATGAATTTGTATCCAAAGAAAAAAATATTGAAAAGAAATAATGTGCCTTAACTGAGTACATTGTAATGTACAGAGCATCAAGTGCAATATGTATTAATTGTAAATATGTAAATACTCTGTACGATGAGTATAGAAAAATTGTTTATTTTATAGATGCAAAAAAGTATTATTATCAAATATTTTAATTGGAATGCAATGTAGAAAATGAATCACGTAAGCTGCACTAAGTGCTGAATTTTGTAAAAATCACAAGTTGAATGTCACTAAAGAGGATTATTGTAATTGTGTAAATATTTCAGAAATCAGAAAATCAATTTCACAAATGAAATCATTATTATTATCATTATTAGTATTATTATTATAACACTTCGTTATTAACTTTACTTATTAAAAACAAACAAAAAACCAGAGTCAACTACTTTAGGATGAATATCAAAAGAGAGAACCATTTAACCCGTTTCTCCCTGCTGCTAACGAGAGAATGACCATTGGCAGAGAAGGTACTCGAAGAAATTATTAAGAAATTATTATTATTACTGTAACTGCAGTGAACTCAAAACATATCTTAAGACGTCCACTATATTTCTCAGTAGATCTGTGATAAATGCTTTCTTTAAGATCATCGAGAGGAGTAATCCTCTCTCTGGATTTACACCGATGTTTTAGCAATTCCTGCAGATAAATAAAAATAAAAATAAATTCGAGGAATATTGTTTATGAACACACGCCGGGAAACTTCAAAAACATAAGCAGTCCACCGCTTAATCACTGACCCACCTTCTCACATATGTGTAGATCTTTATATCTCCTCCACATCCTCCCTGAGTCTACAAATTAACTGGTTATCATCAGTATGGCTACGCCATTCCCTCTCAATAGCGAATTTTTTTCTCACCTTCAACAGAAGCTAAGAAAGCTTGTAGAAATGCACATTCTGTTCAAAGGCTTGTTCGAGATATTTCCACGGCATCGAGGTCCTTTTACTCCTATGCATCTTAGGATCCTCCTCTTTCCATTTGGGATTGCATTGGTAGTTTCCTCTGTGGTTGTTCATCTCGTGCCTAGTGGATGGTTTGCTCTCATCATATTTCTCTGTCCATGTTTGGCATTCTACAGTTCTGTATTATTTGATTCGATATTATTTAATAACTAAACACTAATCTCCTCACCAATCTGAAATGGGGTGAAGCTAATCTAGAGAATTTAAATGCTATCAAAACACAATTCTTTTTATGTCTGAGAACACAGACCTTATTTACTTTCATTTTCTTTCATTCTCTCTTCCGCATCTATCATATTCCTGGAATAAACAAATCACATCCGCAGCCTCCTCACCCTCAGAGACTTGGCACCTTCTTTCGTTCAGAATACCTCTTACTTGCACACTTGCTGGCACTTTAATAAATCGCTGTTCCGCATAACCTCACAATACCTTAAAATACATGTATCACGTTTGCTATTTAACCAAACACCTCCACAAATGCTCATTATTATCTGGAGGATAACAATTGTCTCAAATTGCTTCTCATAGATTGAACCCCTATTTTTATAAGTATATTCGTGGACGTTGCTCCACTGAGCAGGCCACCAACATCACCGTAACCATTCTTGAATATTCCTGTAATGATACGAGAAGTCGGTTGCTGATCATCTTCTGTAAAATTTTCAAATCAAAACCTATCGAACCAACTACCCATGTTTCTCTTTTATTCCTGGTAATGTCAGCGCGGTTAGCCTAGTGGCTGTGCGCTTCGCAACCATATGCCTGTGTAAGAAGTGTCCTAGATTCGATTGTCGTCTGTGATGACGTGAGAAGCTGAAGGATCTTCCTCAGCCATAGCCAAGTTAGCCGGTCTTGGGCGTGGACAGTAGGGTTTTTCCTCCAGTTAATCCTGGGGTTTTTCATCCCGCAAAGCAGACAAACCGGGCTTGAGATCTCAACACTACAGGACATAGGATACACCGGGCATAGGGCTGATCACCTTATGCTGTGAACGGTTTGAGGTCCGATGATTAATAACCCCTCGACACCGCACGATAAGAGGAAGATGAGATGAGATTCTTGCTAATTCCTTTTTTTTTTTTTTGACAATCTTCCCGCACACTCCTCAATGAGTTGAACTTCCAACTCTTCAGGTAATACACTAAGAGTTTCCTTATTTCTTTCTCTTTGATCACGAAAAGCACAACTCTGTTATAGAATATGTGACTTCTGATAGTCACATGATATACATGAATGATTAATTCAACTGACCATGAGATTCTCCAGTGATGTAGTTTTAAATTCCAATAGTATAACAGTAATTAAGGATATTATTTCTGGGAAAACTCCCATGTTACTCCTCTTAATAAACTATTATCTTTACGGCTATTTGCCTGCTTCTGTTTAGGAGTGCCCCAATTCAAACGTCATTGGCTCTTTCCTCAAGGATTCTTAGGGCATTACAGATGTATATTTAACAATAAGTATATGTTGCATAGAGGACAAGAAATTTGCACATACCTTTTTCTGGGTGTTGTAGCTCTTCCTCGTTGACCGAACTACTGTGTGTGTGTGTGGGGGGGGGGATTTGGCAAGGGGGAATTGAAATACAAATGGAAACCCGGGTTTTTTTGAATGACATATGTATACATATATATTATACGGGATGGGCGGAGCGTTTTTTTATATTTATACGAGGTGGGAAAGGGTGAAAGGGGTTGGAATAGCAACAGATTTTTAGAGGGGGAAAGGAAGGGGGTTGACTGGGTGCGGTCCGTTTCGACATTCGTGGTCGTCGTCTGAACACATGGAGGAAGTGGATGCTATGTCAGGTCGGGTAGGTGCTTTTGCTTCTGAAGTGTTTGTGTTGTCGCCTATTGGTAGGGATTGTGACCTCAATTTTATGTTGTGAAGCTTCCAAATCTCGGAGATTATGTAGGGCCTGTGTACGTTGATAGAATTCGCGTCACACTTTATGGCTATTGTTTCCGATATTCTAAGCATTGTTTCATTGTCTTGTCTGTCTACTATGATGGCCTTGTCGATCTGCGGGGTATGTTTTTGTTCAAGGGCGTGGACAGCTATTTCAGTTTTTCCTGTTCTCCACAAACCAAAAATTGGCAAATCTCCTAAAACTCAATAAATCTCAGACACAAAAAGAAATATTAGAACACCACAACGTAGTCTATAAATTTCCCTGCCAAAAAGACTGTGATATCACCTACACAGGTTCCACCATCAGGTCTTTATGGACAAGACTACAAGAACACTTCCTCGATTGTAACATCCCTATTCCAGAACATTTAAATACTAAAAACCGCAATATCAAAAACAAGAAAAATCGAATCCAAAACACAGAAAAAACTGAAATAGCTGTCCACGCCCTTGAACAAAAACATACCCCTCAGATCGACAAGGCCATCATAGTAGACAGACAAGACAATGAAACAATGCTTAGAATATCGGAAACAATAGCCATAAAGTGTGACGCGAATTCTATCAACGTACACAGGCCCTCCCTACATAATCTCCGAGATTTGGAAGCTTCACAACATAAAATTGAGGTCACAATCCCGACCAATAGGCGACAACACAAACACTTCAAAAGCAAAAGCACCTACCCGACCTGACATAGCATCCACTTCCTCCATGTGTTCAGACGACGACCACGAATGTCGAAACAGACCGCACCCCGTCAACCCCCTTCCTTTCCCCCTCTAAAAATCTGTTGCTATTCCAACCCCTTTCACCCTTTCCCACCTCGTATAAATATAAAAAAAACGCCCCGCCCATCCCTTATAATATATATGTATACATATGTCATTCAAAAAAACCCGGGTTTCAATTTGTATTTCAATTCCCCCACTTGCCAAATCCCCCCCCCCCCCACACACACACAGTAGTTCGGTCAACGCGAAAGAGGAAGAGCCACAACACCCAGAAAAAGGTATGTGCAAATTTCTTGTCCTCTATGCAACATATACTTATTGTTAAATATACATCTGTAATGCCCTAAGAATCTGTGAAGAAAGAGCCAATGACGTTTGAATTGGGGCACTCCTAAACAGAAGCAGGCAAATAGCCGTAAATATAATAACAGTAATTAATTTTATTAAAGACACAAAATTTAGTCAAATCCTAGTTGTGCCTAAAATTCATGAATCTCTGTATTCCTACGGCAAAGTAATTATCTTCAGCGAAACGACTGTCGCAGTCAACAAATAATACTACAATTGAATAATCTTCTCTGACTTCTTGCCGAAAATCTGCACTTATTAAGTTTTATCCACACTTATTATGGTCTGGAGAATTTGCGTTAATTCTGCTATTTCTAAGCAGTACAGAAACAAATTTAATATTACAATCTTCGCACTCCATGTGTTGGCGCAATGCACTCATACGACAGTCATCATGCGTAGTTGGCCCGTGACGCCCAATTTTAGATTATTCAGAATTTTTCTTAGATTTCATATTCTAGTTGAGAAAAATAAACACAATAATATCAATATGAATATCGCATTCCTTTATTGAAAACCTGTGAACGAAACTTGCTTTACTTCGCTTAAACACCACAATTTAATATTCGTTTTGTTTACATTAAGTCGAATAAATTCTATATTTTGTAATTAACGGGCAGGTATCTCGTGATTTAATAATAATAATAATAATAATAATAATAATAATAATAATAATAATAACTAGTTCGAACTTTATATAGTATCAAGTTTACCTTATTGTTAGCTGCATTTCTAAATTTTAAGCTCGAAAATGGAAGGAGAATATGCAGAAAGTAGAAGAACCATCTTTCCAGTCAGCTAACAGCTGAGTTCAGATGATTATTTTAACAGCGTGACCTGTTTTTATGAAGAGAATTCCAAACGCATGTGTGTGTGTGTGTGTGTGTGTGTGTAAGAGGGAGGGGGGGGAATTCTACTTTGCAAGACAGATCGGCAGCTGTGATATACAGATTTAGAGGATGAAAACAGTTTTAAGATGCTGTGGTTTCTTTAGGTATTCAGAATTAGAAAATGGCAAATAAGAAGTATTTGTCCATGTTCCCTACAAACTGTCAGAAACACGACGAGAAATCGATCAGCGAAAAACTTAATGCAAAGTTTGTGGTAAGATTTGGAAAAATGGTAAACACCAGCTTGATTTTTGCTGACAACATGGAATAGTCATAACTGTCAAGTTGTTGCATGACTTACAACATAAAATGTTCTAAACTTCATTTGAAAATAACACACAATAAATGAAAAACTACTAGTTTACTACTCTTGATAGTAACAATAACCGAAGACCTATTCAGGTAAACGAAAATGCAGGGAGATTGGAAACTTGAATCAGATTTGAGTTCACTTTTAAGCAGGGCGAAAATTAGTTTCATATTAAAAAGAAAAAAATCTCTGAGAAAGTTTTAAAAATGAACTCAAAGTCTAGCAGCTTTCATAGGAAATAAAACTATTCAAACAAACATGTAAATATTTCAAAATTGTTATAATTCTTGACCACAGAGATTAATGAAAAACTAACTCTTATTTAGAAGTATTGGTCAAGTGTTAATAAACTATTTAATAACCAACTAGTTTCACTGGCTATTGCTGTCGGCATCTTCAGGTGAATATGAAGATGATATACTTGCTAGCGTTGATGTTACTTCCCTGTTTACTAACATTCCAGTAGTTGAAGTCATCAACATCTTAGACAATTTCTTCCCACAAGACATCACATCGTTGTTTAGTCACTGTTTAACTTACTATTTCGTATGGAAGAAAATGATTTACAAACAATTAACCGGATTGGCCATGGGTAGTCCCCTCTCACCCTCTTGTTCTGGCCTATTTATGGAAGATCTTGAAACTAAAATCTTATTTCAGATTAACCCAAAACCTACAGCATAGTTTAGATATATAGATGACATCTTTATCATATGGAACCACAAAAAGGAAGAGCTATTGGATTACCTAAACAAAATCAATTCGTTCCACCATATTATCAAATTCACACTGGAACTTGAAAAGGACAAACAATGACCATTCCTGGACATCATTATAAAGAAACAAGAAACTAACAGTGTCAACTTATCTGTGTATAGAAAACCTACAAATATTGAACGTTATCTACACTTCAGCTCATCACAACACATCTCCCAAAAACTTAGCATTATTCATATGCTAAAGAAAAGAGCTATACAGTTTACTACGGACCAAAATGATCTACAAGAAGAATTGACTACAATATCCAACGACCTATACTTAAATGGCTACCCTAGAAGACTCATCAACACGATTCTCTTCTCTGACATACCACAAAGACAACGTGATGTCACCCTATATATCACCACTATAAATATTCCATACGTTGGTACCATTTCCAAAAAACTGGCTCTCCTCCTAAAACCACACAATATTAAAATGACCTTCAAGCCAGTTGAAACTATTCAGAAATTTCTAAGATCACCTAAAGACTTCCATACTTTCTACAAGTATGCTGGAGTTTACAACATCCCTTGTTCCTGTGGTTTAGTTACAATTGGTCAAATGTCTAGAAGCTTCGAAATGAGGCAAAGGGAACACATCGTTTATGTAAGAAATAACAGACAAGATATATCTGACCTTTCTTCCCACTTCTCTACAACCAGCCACATTATTGAATGCAATAAAAGTTATATGCCTTATATAGAAGAAAACTACCGTTCCAGAATCTTCAAAGAAGCAGCTACATTCGCCCGTTCCACACAAAACCTCAACAGGAATCAAGGTTCAATCCTACCTGATATATGGAAGACCTTAATCAGATCACTAAACCCATATGAAATGAACTTCAGCGCCAACTACAAAATGTTTCTCAACAAGTAAGTTATGTATCCGCGACACGTGTTTTGTTTCACGCTCAGTACTATTTTGTTATTGAATTAGAATTGTCCGTTAACATCTAACTTGTAATTCACTTTGCCTACCTTATTTGTACCCTGAAGATGCCGACAGCAATAGCTGGCGAAACTATTTGGTTATTAAATCGTTTATTAACACTTGACCAATACTTCTAAATAAGAGTTAGTTTTCATTAAACATGTCAATACTCTTAGAGAAAAAGAGATTGTGAACAAAAACCAAGCCTTGGAGACTCAATGGAAAAATATGAACAAACAATAATTGATTCCGTCATGATGAACTTGTCTAAAAATATAGAAATATCAGAATTCTATGAATATATGGATATATATATATATTCTTTCCTTATATATTCTTATATTCTATATTATCTTCTATAAGAATACAGAAAGCAATATTATTTATTATTTCTCTATTTTGTACGATTTCAAAATTTCTTGAAGCTAATGAATATCTTATAAATGGTGGGAAGTGCACTGTAGAAGGAATTGGAGATGAGAAATGTGAATTGAAAAGTGGAAGGCATTCTACATATATGAAAGAAGAAGTGAAAGAACAGTGGTAGAAAATATTCCATGAATTCAGGAATATACACATCATGTGGAAATACAGCTGGAGTAGATGATATTAATAACGCTATAAGTGTTGAAGTATGAAGGAAAAACGTTTTACTGTGGCTGCACTGCATAAATCAGAAAACCTGCTCAGAGGGTTAATTTCGGATGATGCGAGGGTTGCGCTCTTGCAGCTGAGGTTTATTCAAGAGGAAAATAAAACTAAAAGTCTATGAACCTCAATTGGTATTGACAATGCTTCGTGGGTTCGAGTCCCTTCTAGGAGTCAGAGAACTCGTCTTCACTTGCTTTTAAAGTGAGGGTGAGTTAGTACGTCTCATAAGGAGTTACACGTGTTCCTCTTTCCGTAAACTCGGGTTTTTCACCCCCCTAATCAGAAATGATATCAGCCTATGGGAAAGTGCTGAAATCTTATATCATTGCATTAGTTATATTAACTAGATGCACTACGGCCTTTCAACGGAGAATCTTTATGATTTTGTTGGTGACATCGTCTGGACCTGGAACGTTTTTGAAAATTAAATGCGTTATGATGTTAACTATCTCTGCTAGGGTATTCTGATGTCATTAACATTAACATTAACATTTCTGGCTAGATGGGTGAAGCAAAATGCTTTTCATATTCCCCTTTGTCTTGTAATGGAAGAACTTTGAATGGAGTGTTTGTGAGCTATATGCTCGCCCATTGAGGACAGTGAAGTTAGTTGCGTTCAGCTGAACTTAAAATAGATTTTGGTCTTTTAAATTTGTAGATTTCTTCTTCATTACATTCCGAGGCTTCCTTGATTAACGGATTTGGATGGTTACTTGTCTTGGTAAAGAACTTCTCAGCTAGATTTATGAGAAAGGAAGAGATATAAGGGATATTAACTTCTCTATGGATCTGGGTGTTTCTTATGAACCAGGGGACATCCAGAATCATCCTCAGGCACTTATTCTATAATCTCTGAAGTTTTAGAGTGTTTGAATTTGCGGTGTGGCTCCAAGCTGGGGATGCGTAAGTGATAACCGGTCTAATTACCATCTTGTAAATTGTTCATTTTGTTTGCATGTCCAGTTTACTTTGTCTGTTGATCATAGGGTAGAGCTGTGCTGAGACGTTGGATGTCTTTGAGGAAATGTAACTAATATGTTTGCTGAATAGGAGTTTACTATCAAGAATCACTCCAAGATATTTAACTTCAGTCTGCCATGGAATCTCTACTTCCAATAAATAAATATCCTCCATAGTATGGATTTTCTTTCTAGTAAACAGTATAGCTGAGCTTTTCTGGGGGTTAACTTGGATCCTCCAGTCTCCCATCCACTTTTCTAAAGTGTGTATGCTATTTTGCAGTCTTTTAGTTGCCAGTTTTGGGCTCAGTGATCTTGCCATCAGTGCAGTATCATCTGCATATAATGTAATGCAGTGAATGTCGTTCTTGGGTTCAGAGGGATGTCTGCTACATAGATTGAAAACAGTAGAGGTGCCAGAAGAGATCCTTGAGGTACGCCTGCCGAGATCCTGCGTCTGGTCGAAACCGTTTCGCCTACCCTGACCTGCATGTATCTGTCTTTCAGATAAGAATGTATTACCTCTATTAGTCTGACTGGGAAATTAAATTTTATCAGTTTGTAGATTCTCATGTCAATTAATATGAGAAAATATAAGTTCATTCCATCTCTGTACTAAGAAAAGGTGTGGGGAATGTATTTCAAATTTCAAAAAAAAACAATCGACAAATAAATAAACCAAACAAAATAAAAATAAGAATAAAGAAATAAATGAATAATTTGGTAATTACAACTAAATTTGACTATTCTTACAGATCTCATCATATGAATGCAGTGGACACTATTTCGATCGTCTAATGTTTGTAAGTGGTCGTAAATATGAACGATAAAATCCCACCATTACGGATTAAATTGATCATATTTAAAATATAAAATATAAACGTTATATACTTACCTTATATATAAGGTGATATTATTTTATGTACTTACCTTTGAAAGGTAGGAAAGCACGTCTTAAAATTACAAGTAGTTCATTCGTAGGTTCCTAAGTGAAAACCTCTATTATTCAACATAAAAATGACTTTAAAAGTATAACGCGAATGGCATCTTTTCTCATAATATAAATCCTCCTGTATTTCATAATCCTTAGATTAATTTACCTCTTTAATTATTAAAAGAACTCAAAAACAGTATATTAAGAATATCGTTCTTGAAGTTTACACTCATCGTTTGCTAAAGTTCACTTTACACAAAGACTACTATTCACTGCGATGTGGTTCAATCCTGTAATAAAAGGCGTAACTATCGAAATATGACTTATGCAAGAACAGCTTGCTGTAAAAGTTTATTTGTTCAGGTGTAAAACGGTTCGTGTTGGTATTTATGTGAGGTTTGTGTTGATAAAACTTTATTTGGAGTTTGCAGCAGTGTGTTGGTTGTGTGTTTGGTTTTCGTGGAGTGTTGAAGTGAGTGTTCGTAACACACATTAGGTGCTCCGAGTCTTACGGTGTCTGCTTTGTTCTGTTTGGAAAGCGTATTATGTGGACAGTGAGGAGTTCATTGTGGTTGTTAAGTTGTTCGTGTTCACGTTTCTGTGAGGTTTGCGTTGATTAAAACTTCATTTACGTTTGTAGAAATGTGTTGGTTGTGTGTTTGTTTCGTGCTGGATGTGTTGAAGTGAGTGCTTCCATTGCACACGTTAGGTGCAAGGAGTGCCTGCGTGTGTTCTTCTTCTTCTTCTGGAGAAAGCTTATTATGTTGGAGTGTTGTTCATTGAAGGCTCTGGTTTGAGTTATATATTATTTTAAAATTAGAAACAAAGATATTATTTGATATTTGGTGCCAATATTTCGTTTACGTTTAGTCGTATGATTCAAATAATAGCTTTCAAACTTTGATCTTCTGTTTATATACATTTTTTAAATATATAAACCATTAATTTCAAATCTTTTCTACCAAAAGTTATTTGAAATGATCAAAATTCGATTAAGACGGAATTTTACCCTTTGATAACTGAAATAAAATCGACGATGTGATACAATTCCAATATTAGTCATGTACTTGAATTGGCACCAGATTCCTTCTAGTATATCGCTATTTTTAATAAAGATTATAATATATTAGAACTATATCGAGAATGCCCACTCACCACTGGCATATGAAGAAAGCCTTACCTGAATTCCTGAGAAGTTCTGGAAGTCCTGTATTTTCTTACAGTTTTTGATTACGCAAGTTCTTAAGGTTTCCAATTTTCTTAAAATTCTTGATTGAAAAGTAAACGAAGTTCTAATTATGAAGTTCTTAAAGTTGGAATCCAGAAAATTAAGAGAGTTCAGTTCACTTTCTTGTTGACGGAAGAATAGCATTCACCTTAAAATCATCATTAGAAATTCGAAATTAACTGCTGTTTAGTGTAATTAGACATTCCTTATAAATAAAAAAAATTTTGAGTTCAACAAATCTTCATCATCGGCCTGTAGAGTAAGATAGGCTGAGAGTCAGCAGATAGTAGGAGAGGAAATAAAGATAGAATGCATAGTGGTAGAGTAGGTTAAAGAGGCCTCAGTTGGCCTGTTTTAGCTGTTTGCCCCCCAGGGGCGTTTCTAAAACAGTCGTTGATTTTTCACTTTAGAAAAAAAAGGAAAAATCCTAAAAAGGAAACATGTAACAAACAAAAACATGAAGTACAGAGAAACTAAAAAAAGAAAGGATTGGAAACTAAAGTAGGAAGGTGGGGGGAAGGGTCTGGCCTGAGTGATGCAGCTCACAAGGAGCTGCACCGCCTCGCTGTAAGCCTTCGCCGCTCAGGTTCTCAGGCCCTCCCCTACCTGTGGGAACTAGAGAACAGTATAGCTCTGGATGGGAAACCATGGGATGGTTATTGTTGCTGTCGCTTGTTATGGGCAGTCATAATTCTTTTAGCCACCTCACTTCCCTTGGCTTGTCTAATTTGGAGAGAGCAATGAAGAACGCTGATGCCGCCTCCTCGTCTATGTCCATGGCTACCTGTACTTGCTCAGGGGTGATTTGGCTGATGTCTTCAACAAATAAATCACCCCATTTTGCACTAACTATATTGGGACCATATTTCCCTGTGAGGAGGAGCTCAGGTTCCCCTATTCTCACTATTGCGTCTTGAAATTTTTCTGCCATCCCAGGGATACCTTTAACTAGATGTTTTAGAGTCTCCCCTGCTTTTGCATGAGGTGTCTCTAATTCTTCTGTTTCTGCTGGTTTTTTTATTTTTTTCATCTCCTTTTCCTCTGGACTGAGGGGTCTTTTGAAGGGGGCGCTGTTTGCCTCCATGTTTTCTGTTTTATTTACTTTTTCTTCTGCAGTGGTTTTAGCAACATGTTTTTTGGTTGTTGTATCTTTGCTGCTTGTTTCTGCAGTCTTGATAATGGCGGCATTTTTTTTCTTGTGGCTTTCCTTTGTGGTGGTATGGCTTTCTGCTGCAACCTTCAAGGTTGGAGAATCTTCCACATCTACATTTTTAGTATTATCTGGCGGTGATACTGTGATGGCACCTCCCATCCTTTCTGCAAGGTTTCTTGATGGGTAGGTGTCCACCTTGTGGTCTGTGGCACCACATTTCAGGCAGGCTGCCTCACACTTATCCTGGTTGTGGCCTTCTTTGAGGCAGTTCTTACACTTCACTCGAGGGCAGTCCGCCCCAAGATGAGTGAAGGCGCCACACCTGATGCATTGCCTCTTCACGCCAGGGTAATTTACCATTACCCTAGCGGATGCGATGACGACGAAGTTTGGAACTGCTGTTTTCATCTCGAGCGAGATGTGTACTTCACCCGACTTCCATTGAGGGTTGTCTGCATCGTTTAGGACTTGTATGTTGCGTACAACGCCCCATTTTCCGAACACTTCATGGATGACTTTTTCGTCACTTTGTATATACTCCAAGGGGAATCTGGGGATCTTAAGCAGTTTGATAATGCTCCCCATCATAAATGGAACAATTTCCTTTCCATTACATTGAAAGCCTTCAAGTAATTTGTCTCTAGTCTCTGCGTTCCTTACTACGACTTGGTATCTGCCATCACCAAAGGGAGTGAATCCGAAGATCTGGTCTGCACCGACGCTGTCAATGAGGGCTTTAGCCAAAAGTTGGGGTATCAGATCAGCGTCAGTCTCGATGCCGAGAGTCCGCGTGCGCGGAGATCTGGTCTGCACCGACGCTGTCAATGAGGGCTTTAGCCAAAAGTTGGGGTATCAGATCAGCGTCAGTCTCGATGCCGAGAGTCCGCGTGCGCGGAGATCTGGTCTGCACCGACGCTGTCAATGAGGGCTTTAGCCAAAAGTTGGGGTCTCAGATCAGCGTCAGTCTCGATGCCGAGAGTCCGCGTGCGTGGCAAAACCAATCACCGCATCTCACGGTCGATCTCACGGTATAGTCCTTATACATATTAGATCAGAAAATCTTACTTGTGTGTTTGTGAAAAATTCTACAAAGTAGGATTAAAGTAGTTACCTCCTCCTTATCCGCGGGGGAGGCGACTTCTTATTTGCTATCTGCGGTTTCAATTATACGCGGGTATGTTTCCCCGATCCGAAGATATTAGATGGAAAATTCCATAAATAAACAAAATATAATTACATATGCAAAGTGGATATTCGATCCAACATTATTTCAAAGACGAATGTTTATAGAAGCTATGAAAGTTTCGTAAGTTGACCTGAGAGCTTACGAGAATACAATCATCGGCAAATTTGAGTTGCCTTAACTACTTAGGTCAAGTAGGTAGTGCAAGTCAGGGATTCTATGAGTCTATTCTCGTAAGCTCTCAGGTCAACTTACGAAACTTTCATAGCTTCTATAAATAATCGGCTTTGAAATAATGTTGCATCTAATATCCACTTTGCAAATGTAATTTACATCGCCGAAATTAAACTGTTTGGCTCTTTCTTTTAGTAATAGACAATCCGGCTGATCCTAGAGATAGTCCAACAACAGGGTGACTCGTTGCAAAGGTGGAAAAAACTACACACTTGCTGAGGTTGCTAAGTTCCATTCACATTCAGATAACTTTTATTATTACAGTATGTTGCTATAGTTGTTCTTGTTGTTAAGATAGGAAAAAACATCTGTCCGCGGTTTCGGGTATCCGTGTAGTGTCATGGAACGTATCCTCCGCGGATAAGGTGGGACCACTTTACACTAATCAAATATGGAATATTTGTTAAATGATTATTATTAATAATTGTTGTTGTGTATCCTAATGGGATACAGACATCTTCACATAAGCTAAACACACAGCTTTGAATTGTGTGGACGCAATCAGTAATAATTTCTTATGCTGTTAATAAGATTAACAACATAAGAAAATTGTTAATATGTATATTTCTAAAAGATGAAAGTATTGAGGATTATTATGCTGATTTTAACATAAATTGTAATAATAATAATAATAATAATAATAATAATATACACTTGTGGAATTCTGTTGTAAATAAAAACAATATCAAACAAATAAAATGAATGAAATAGTATAAACACAGCTGCTATTTACAACTGATAATCAGTTATGCTATGCAAGCAAAAAACACACACACTAAGATATTACGTTATATGTACACTTGTCATCTGGGTTATACATATAATGTCTTTATTAGAAAATAAGGTTTTGCGTAAAAATGAAATAAAACAAAATAACATTCCTTAACTGTAAAGTGGAAACAAACTAAAAACTCTGGATTCCCATTTTAGTCGCCTCGTATGACATGTATAAGCTACATTGGGACTATTCTTATCCCGGCCCACCACAAAATACACCTTATAGTTCTTATAAGGACTGGCTTAAAGGGGTGAAGCAAGAATGCTTTTCATCTTCCCCGTTATCTGTAGAAGACAGTGTAGGGATAAGGTGTTATTGAGCTATGAAAGCTCTGATCATGGCAGGAGGGTAACAGCAATGGCCGAGCCTCAGTTAGAACTTCATTGGCTACAGCATTGCCATCCATTACCCTCCAAGGGTATTAATCACCGCATCTCACGGTCCACCACAAAATAAACCAACTATTTTCTGTGCAGAATAATCAAATGTATACTATATTATTTAAGATGCGTGAATATTATTAATTTTTTTTTAATTTTCCAATTTTCTGAATAATAATAACATTTTCGTTTTATTTTTTTATAAGATTTCAATATTTTAAAGTTATTATTACTGTATTGCTGAATTATATATACGGGATTTGTCATTCTCAAGGAGTTGATCATATGATGTTATAGAACTAAAATTAAAACAAAAAACTGCACAGTTTGAATATTAGTACCAAGAAATTTAAATATTATGAAAAGTTGTCATTTTCAACCAACAAAAAGCGTTTGGATAATCCAAACAATGGTTTCTTGTCTATATAATATATAGACAAGAAATTTCTTGTCTATATAATATATAGACAAGAAATTTCTTGTCTATATAATATATAGACAAGTTGTCTATATAATATATAGACAACTATATAATAACTGACAAATATATTTGTCAGTTATTATATAGTTGTCAATTTATGGAAAGATCGTTTCGTTGTATTTTTATTTTTTCATTTTGGTTTCTTAATTGTAGTAGAAAACTAAACCGTTAATGTTCATTAACGGTTTAGTTTTCTTGATCAGAAGAAATCTTTCTTCACTTGATCAAGTCCTTGAGTGCATTTTACGTAGAACACCATGCGGGCAATCCGGTGAAAACAGTGAGACAGCTGATTTCTAATTCTCTAATTTCAGAATAAGAAATTTTGCAAATATGATGTTACGTTCAGATGCTTTGCAAAGGATATAGAAACTTTTGCCTGATTGTCAATGTTGGGTTAAAAAAAAAATTAAAATTGCTTCAAAACAGAAATAAATAAAAATAGATAAGACAAATATTCCTTTATTTTTAACAACGTTATTTTATTAATTTAAAGTTAACACTGACTTGAACATGCTAACAACTTTTCTATAAGTGCAGTCAAATACACTCCACAACAGCTAAGCCATGGTGGATGTAAATAATGAGAAGAAAATAATATCGACCTTTTCGAATTCACACGATATGCTTGTTGCTACAAGTCCTTGTTATCAGAAGTTCTGTTCACTTTTAAGAAAATTTTGAAATTACTTTTACTTCAACTGAACATGCACTCATATTTGTAGAGTTAGGTCAAAGCTGACTAATAAATCTTGGTCGGTGAGTGTACTGTTTTTAATTTTATTAATGAAATGTTGTGTTAAAAACATTACACTCACCGACCAAGATTTATTAGTCAGCTTTGACATAACTTCCCTTTTCACCAATGTCCCTATCAATGACACGATCTTGCTCCTACAGAACATATTTCCACATGACATCACGGCCCTCTTTGCCCACGTACTCCGCTCCGGATATTTCGTGTAGCAAAACAATTTTTACCTTCAGAAAGAAGGTACAGCCATGGGCTCACCACTTTCTCCCCCAATAGCTAACTTTTATGTGGAAGACTTTGAGCAACGTGCTCTAGAGATAGCATGTCTAAAGCCCAAAATTTGGCTCAGATACGTCGACGATATTTTCGCCATTTGGCCCCACTGCCACGCAGCTCTAAATACATTCCTTAGCCACCTAAACAAACAACACAAACGTATCCAATTCACCATTGAAATGGAAAAAAACGACTCTCTTCCTTTCCTAGACACACTTGTGTCTAGGAAAGGAAGAGAAACCTACACACACAGGCCAATACATACACAAAAATTCTTACCACCGCCCAACACAAAAACTAGGTGTCATAAGCACCCTTAAACACAGAATCCTAACTATTTGTTCTAATGAACAGGCTCTAAACCAGGAATACAAGATCATCAACAAAACATTTATCAAAAATGGATACAGTAAAAAAACTATTCACAAGATCCTCCATAAAGATACCAGTAAGAACAAAAAAGATTTCAAGAATGCTATTGCCATTCCTTATGTTAGAGGCATTTCCGAAAAAATAGACAGAACACTTCTCAAATACAACATTAAAACCACCTTTAAACCCCCAAATAAGCTAAGACACTTACTCAGTTCTTCTAAAGATCCTCTTCCACACCTAGCACACCCAGGGGTATACAAAATACAATGCATATGTAACATACCATACATAGGGGAAACAGGGCGAACTATCCCAATCAGACAAGACGAACACAAACGACACATTAAATACCTCCATTTCGGTAAAACCGGCCTTTCTGACCATGCACTCTAAACATACCACAGAATTGACTGGAAAAATACCAAGTTCCTACACCGCACCAAAACCTGGTTTGAGAGAAAATTTAAAGAGACATGTGAAATGCTTAAACACAACCCAAATCTCAACAAAAATGATGGCCTCACCATTTCAAGAATGTGGAGGACCCATCTACAACCTGTATAACATCCTAAACTAGCCCTAGAAAAATCCCACTACCAGAAGACAACCTGGTGAAGTGTTTGGAACATTCAACAGCAACTGAAAGAAATCAGTTTATAACAATCAGAACTATCCAGAAGAATATTAATACATGAGGATTTTAGCAGTTTATTATAGTTGTATTTATTTATTTATAATATATATATATATATATATATATATATATATATATATATTATTTATTTTATTTTATTTATTTATTTTTATTTATTTATTTTATATATATATATATATTTTTTTTTTTTTTAATTTTTTATTTATTTATTTATTTTATTTATTTATTTTATTTTTTTATTTTTATTTTTATTTTATTTTTTTTATCACTAGAGGTTAGGCTAGGAAAAAGGATTTATTAACTACGTAGATTTATTTTACCGGTATGCAAGGCATGAGCATGTAGCTTGGTTCCGTATACAGTTGTATTCTTCCGATGATGACCTCGATATAGAGGTCGAACCGTCAAGTTTTATTTTATTAGTAATTAATAAAATAATCTGTTCAACACGTGTGTTTTTGTGTCCCTAAATCTACAAATATGAGTGCTGATCACCGTGTAACCCTAAAAGAATGAACAACTGCAGTTTATTGTATCTTAATTTCTCATACATTCCGCTGTCATTATTATTTTAAATTAGTTTAAATATTCCGCTATCATACACTATATTTCCTGATCAAATGTTAACAAAAAATCTGTAAACATTTTGTGGTCCTTATAAGGACTGGCTTAAAGGGGCGAAGCAAGAATGCTTTTCATCTTCCCCATTACCTGTAGAGGACAGTGTAGGGATAAGGTGTTATTGAGCTATTAAAGCTCTGATCATGGCAGGAGGGTAACAGCAATAGCCGAGCCTCAGTTAGAACTTCATTGGCTACAGCATTGCCATCCATTACCCTCAAGGGTACCCCTTTTAGTCGCCTCGTACGACATGCATGATCTACATTGGGCTATTCTTATCCAGGCCGCCACACGGGTGTATAACTCCTAAAAAGACTTTAGGTTGTGAAGAGTAGTAAAACTAAAAGGTGTGCTAATATTATTAATTATATTACAAAATATTTAAAAACTTTGAATTTATTTTAACTTATTTAAAATATTTTTTTAAATTTTTCATATTATTTTCAATAATAATTTAAGTTTTTGTGAAAATTGTACTATACTCAAAACTTCCTATTTTAAGAATTTACCTTCTGCCATCCGCAGTCGTATATAACACGTTGCTTTGCGATTGGTTTGCAATGTGTTGGATAACTTAAATTCCTGGAACTTGTTGATTGAATGGATCTTATTATTTTTTTTTTAATTAGATGGATTCACAGTAGGATAAACAGAATTAAATTAGTAATATTTGCTGAAAGCAACTACAGATTTTAGTTGCAATATCAATTGAAGAAAGAATAAATGAATAACATAAAGTACGCCATCAGAAGTTGAAACGAGAATCTGTTAATAAGTTACTACCTGTTTTTTAACAGAGAGAGAGAGAGAGAGAGAGAGAGAGAGAGAGAGAGAGAGAGAGAGAGAGAATTACAAATGCAGTTATATACGAACTCTGACAGGAAACAGAATGCATCCGTAAGACAGAGAGAGAGAGAGAGAGAGAGAGAGAGAGAGAGGGGAAGTGTAACTTAAGAAGTACGAAACTAACGTCAACAATTTGTAGGTTTCATAACAGTTTCCTTCTTAGTTCTCGTACTTCAAAATCTACCGAAATTTTGAAGTCCGTCTTTTCAGTCAAGGAAATAATCAAAAAACATTTTTAGGACTTAAACAAACTAAATAAAATTCTCTTCCTTTAACACGCGGCTCATTTTCTTTTCTCTGTTATACTTAATTATTTAATATAACTACCGTGTTATAGCAAGACTGACCTTAAGGGCAATGTTATTTTTACATAAGTGGGAAACTAAAAGTGAAAACAAAATGGAGGGGAGGAGGGGTACTGTAATTTTATGGAGTGATTTATGTGCTATCATATTAGTTATCAGAACCAGGAAAGCCATATTTTTTGCATACGGCCAATGAATTATTTTGGCCAGTTGATCATGACGGTATTTATAGTCAGTTTGAGCTATCTTGCTGCAGGAACTGATTAGATTTTCTACAATCTCATCTTTCCGATCGCATAATCTGCATTTGCTGTTCAAAATTTCTGCTTTCATTACATTAGTTTGTAATGCCTGTTCTTGGGCTGCTTGAATACATCATTCTGTTTCTTTTTTAATGTATCCATATTGTATCCATTGCCACGTCTTGTTCACGTCAATTTTGTCCTCAGTATCTCGAAGAAATTGGCCATGCAAAGGTTTATTTTTCCAGCGCACATATCGGTTATTTTGCTCTTCCTTTTTGTAATTGAATTTGTTTCCTGTTGCTTTTAGAAGGTCCTCTTGTGAAATTGCTTGAAGCATTGGCTCAGAGCTATTTTCGATGTAACGTCTAACTTCTTAAACTAATTTCTTCTTCTTCCATATTCTGTCTTACTTGCAGCAGACCCTGTCCACCTATTCTCCTTGGCAGGCACAACCGCTCAACATCACTTCGGGGATGTAATAATAATAATAATAATAATAATAATAATAATAATAATAATAATAATAATAATAATAATAATAATAATAATAATAATAATAATATTATTATTATTATTATTATTATTGTTAAAGCCCTGCATCACTATCGATACATTGTCACACATACCGCTGCATTAACAGCAAAAATACCTGCCAATGTTCCGAAATCAAACCTGTAACACACGCAAAATACCTCGGTCTCTATATAGATTCCCACCTTAAATGGACAAAACATATAGAATACCTACACACCAAACTCAGGATCATCGCAGCAAAACTCTTCCAAGTTAAATATATTATTCCATCCAACATAAAAAAATCTCCTATATCACGGTATCTGCGAATCCCTACTCAGATACGCTATTCTATGCAACATCTTATTGCATAGAATAGATATAGGATATCAATACGATATCCTATTCTATGCAAATACATCAAACAGCCACCTAACAAAATTAGAAACACTACACAGAAAAATTGTGTCAACAGTGATCTGGACACCTTACACGCAACAACCAATATCCGACAAGCACATGGCGATACAGAATTCTGAGCATTAAAAACCTGAAACACTACATGACATTAACAAGGAATTACTTCAACATCACCTATCGAAACAACAGAGACACATATCGTATAACACGACCTACAACAACTCTCTACATCCCCACACCCTTCAACAACTCATACGGTTCTTTGTGAGATCACATCAGATACCCACGCAACTCAACAACCTACCAAGAAAGTTAAAACACGTAGATAACTACAGAACATTAAAAAACGAACTCTGGAAAATATACGAACAAAGTTAAGCAACCATTAACACTAATATACACATCATAAATCACTAGCATGCCTACATTCCATACATAAACTAGCAACAACACAAATGGTGAAGGCTAAATCCCACTCTCTTCATAGAAGCTAACCCAAGCTTCGAAGTAGGTGGGATTAACTTGCCTCACTAATCTACAAATAATCCTTATAAGCAGATGCAGAAATTTGTATGAATAATCACTCTTTCTCAAACTTTAAAAATAAAAAAATAAATAAATAAAAATTAATGAGAAACAATAATTGTTATTATTACTATTATTAATTGTTATTATTACAAATGAGAAATAATAAAATGTTAAAAAAAATTTTTTAAAATGTTAATTAATAATTAAAAAACATCTGTAATAATCATCATTATGAATATTATAAATACGTTATAAACAGTTATTGTTATTATTATTATTTTAAAAACTTTATGTACGAGAAAGTATTTGTTATGCATAATTGTGTTCATATAATATATGTAATTTATATGAGAAATAATAAAAATGTTTAAAAAAAAAAAACAAGCAACATAATGCAACTGATCGGCATCAAAATTGGAATTCAAATCGCAACCATAGATATCACCTCTGTTACCCGAGGCCCACAAAAAAAACAAAGAGAGACCGCCACTAATCATCGCTCGTTTTACCAACAGAAGACAGAGAGACTCCATTCTTGCAGCAAGTAAGAAAACAAGGCCGACAACAACGATCCTGACTGACAAGAAACTCCCAACACCAATCGGTATAACGGAACACTGAATTCCATACTTCAAAATTCTTTTATATCAAGCAAGGAAGACAAAAACAGAGAAAAACTACAAGTTCCTGTGGACTACGAATTCCCAGATATCTATGAGAAAGAATGAAAACACTCGAGTATGCATAATTACAAGTGAGTTCAACTTACACAGCCTACCAATATAAAACACTAACTTTTCACATCCTTAAGAATAAGATTAGAACTCATTTAAAAACTATATAATGGAGATCTCAAACATAGGCGAACATATCCAGTCAGACAACATAAACTTCAAGGCCTTTGACTCCTTGAAGAAATGGTCAGACAACATTTCGACCAATACCAACTTCACTGTCGTACACACAAACATAAGAAGTATAAACAAAAACACTGTCTTACATTGTAAACACAGCTCAATTATATAACAAGCCAAAGGCTATTTTACCGGCGACATAAGTTAAGTTTAAGGGAAATGGTAAATCCCGTATTATACTTGCTCCACCTTTGCTGCGAGTTGCCCTGGTGTTGTACTTCCCAAGTGATTACTTACACTTGGGCTCGCCGATAGTTTTTTCGCCATGAAACTCTAGGATTCGATCGATTTCGATCCGAGTTTCGTACCCTGCTGTACAATAATACAGGATTTACCATCTCCCTTAAACACAGCTCAATTATACTTTTATAAACATATATGCGCTAATACTGACCGAAGTTCAACAAACGACACAGAAATTTACGCATACAACATAAACAATTACCAAACCTACAACTTATGCAGACCAAAAAAAAAGAGGAGGTGGCATTGTGGCATTTATCAAAGAAAAATACAATGTGACAGAAAAACAAACTCATTTCAAACATGCGGAAACACTAATTTTGGAACTCACAAATAGCCACAACAGTATCAAAAACACAATAAACAAAATATACAGACCTCCAGATAATAATCCACTCAGTTTTCTTCACGAGTTAGAAACATGGCTAAGCGGCATCGAACCGCGTACAACACACAGGCTCATCCTAATAGGAGATATTAACATAAATACTCTTGAGCACGCTTCTTCAACCACTAACACATATCTTGATATACTAAGTCAGTACAACATAAACCCTACCATTAACTCCCCAACAAGAGACGAAATACTCAATAACTCACTAACACAATCATGCATTGATTATATCAACATACGGGCTCCCATCCATACATACACATCATCAGTAATTAACGTCAAAATTGCCGATCACTACTTTGTCTCAACTTTGTTTTATTACGTCACATACCCCCCCCCCCCACCACCACCACCATAAAAGTCGACAAAACTGATCATACTAAAGAGCATTGTCGATAACCATGTAAAAAATACAGACTGAAATTCCTTACTAAAAATAAATTATCCTGTAACATTATACGAGAATTTTCAACCAAAGTTCACAGAAATATACAAAAAGGCAACAATTCTTACACAAACGAGGCGACAAACAGACAACAATCCACGGATAAATGACGACATACTAAATAGTATTACTGAAAAAGAAAATCTATGGAAAAAACTTAAAAAGTCACCCAGTAACACACAATTACAAACCTTATACAAAACCACAAGAAATAAACTAACAACAAAAATTCGTAGGGCAAAAATACGCTACTACTTCCAAAAATTCATGGAATATAATGACGACATTAAGCAAACATGGGCTACACTCAACGAATTAGTAACTCGAAAAAAGAAAAGTTCAGCACAAGATTTTATTGCAAAAAGCTTAGGTCAGGACACAAACCAAGAGGAACTAGCAAACTCATTCAACCATGCTTTCACAACAACATCACACAACTCAAAAAAACACAAACTACCAACGATCAACAAAAAACTACCGACACAAAGTCAACAACAAACGATGTATTTTCCACCCGAAACAAAACAGGAACTGAAAGAAGCACTCCTACAACTAAAACCAAACATCATAGACAAAATAAGACTCGCAGACCTTATAACACACTTTGAACAAATAAATCCAATACTTTTGAAACTCGTGAACATAATATTCGACAGAGGCATTATTCCACAACAACTAAAAACTGCAGTAATTACGCTAATATACAAACATGGCAAAAGAAACGAAACCCAGAACTACAGACCAATAGCTACACTACCAGTCATCTCAAAAATTCTAGAAAAAATAACACACAAGACTACAGAACTATTTACAGAAGTACAACATCATCTTCCAAAACCAATACGGCTTTCAGAAAACAAAAAGCACCATCACTTTATTAGAAGACATCGCCGACACAATAAACAATGCTCTCGACAAAAACAAGTACGCCGTCCTTATACTGCTGGACCTAACCAAAGCATTTGACACACTTGAACATGACATACTACTCACCAAACTATACTCAATAGGTATAAGAGGAACACTTCATACATGGTTCAAGAACTACCTCTCAAACAGAACACAAGTAACAAAAATAGGTACACGTCACAGCCGGGGTAGACATATAAAACACAGTGTACCTCAAGGTGCCATATTATCACCCACTCTATTCAACATATACATTAACGATGTTGATAACATATCCATAAGAAGACAAATATTTCAGTACACAGATGACACTGCACTACTAGCAATCCATACAGACGTTGACACAGCTCTCTGCAAAGCACAACAAGACCTAAACGAAATCACAACATACTTCCACCAAAATGCAATTCTAATCAACGGCACCAAAACACAGATGTTGATAATACACAACCCAAGAATCATACGCCCTGCATCACTGTCGATACATTGTCACACATACCCATTCCCAAATAATTCTTATTACAGATAAAGGGGAATATGAAAAGCACTTGTGCTTCTCCCATCCTGTCAGTAACGTCAATGGTCGTCAATGGACTTTGATGATATCAGTCTTGGATGGATTGGAGAGTTAATCGACCGTGAGATGCGGTGATTAATGATTAATACCCTTGGAGGGTAATGGATGCAAATGCTGTAACCAATGAAGTTCTAACTGAGGCTTGGCTATTGCTGTTACCATCCTGCCATGATCAGAGCTTTAATAGCTCAATAACATCTTATCGCTACACTGTCCTCTACAGATAACTGGGAAGATGAAAAGCATTCTTGCTTCGCACCTTTAAGCCAGTCCTTATAAGGACTTTGATAACATCCGGATGTACCTATCAATGATGAGACTTCAAAAAAGGTTGAAATCATCCAGGTCTACCTACTCACTGATGAGGCCTCAAAAAAGGTTTAAACCGATCTGGGTAGTGACCTCTCCTCATAATGTAAGGCAGTATTACATCTCCTAGGAGCTGTGTGTTTTTACATTATGAGAAAATATCAAGGACAGTGAGGGATCTTGCTCCACCTTTGCTTCGAGTTGCCTTGGTGTTGTAGTAGGTGTTCACTTACGCTTGAATTCGCCGATAGTTCTTCTGCATGAAACTCTTAGATCGTATTTTTCGATCTCAGAGTTTCGCATACTGGATGTAAAATAATAAGGGATTTTTATCCCCTTTATATTTAGAATAAGCAGTCATCAAAATTTTTAAAATTGGTAAGTACTTGTAAATTATTTATGGTAAAGCAATATGTTAAAGTATATTCTCTTTAGGTAAAATAAAATGGGTGACTATGAGAAGGAGCAAGAACGATTACAGAAGCTGATGAATGTATGCTTCTCTAATGACGAGACTGAAAATGTTTCAGACAATGGTGTTAGTTCAGAGGAGGAAGAAACCGAGTGGAAGCGAAACCGAGCAAGAAGCCGAAGAGGTGTCATTAGAAGTAGCTGAAGATAACCCTGAGAGTTTGGAGGATAGATTCTATCAGGGAAAAGACGGAACTTTATGGAGAGCAGTACCACGAACTAACAAATGTATTAGGAATGAGAGATACAATATAATCAAAGAGTCATCTGGGCCCTAAAATCGACACTCAAAATTTGCAGCCAGCTCTTAATATTTGGAATTATTTTATAGGCGATTCTATTTTATCGATTATTTTGGAAAACACGAACAAGTATATTGAAAGGTTAGCTAGTAATTACACTCCAGAACGAGACGCCAAGTTTACAACTCTGAATGAAACACGGGCTTTAGTTGGACTTCTATATATTACTGGTACATATAAAGCAAACCGTTTGAATTTAGAAGATCTTTTTGGAAGTAATGGTAAAGACATTGAAATATTTCGACTAACAAGGTCGGTGAGGCGATTCAAATTCCTTTTGAGGTGTTTGAGATTTGATGATAAGAGTGCGCGTGAAGAAAGAAAAAAGCTAGACAAATTAGCAGCTATTCGTGAATCTTTTGATCTATTTGTTACAAAGTGCAAAAATGGATACAATCTATGTGCATTCGCTACAATCGATGAAAAGTTGGAAGGTTTTCGAGGAAAATGTTCATTTCGCCAATACATACCAAGTAAACCGAATAAATACGGTATTACAATTTTTGCATTATGTGACGCTAGAATGTACTATACGGCTAATCTTGAGGTATATATTGGACGACAACCGGAAGGGCCGTACTTCACGAGCAATTCGCCAGGTGACGTTGTTGAGAGACTAGTAGAACCAATCAAAAATTCTGGGAGAAATATTACTTTAGATAATTGGTTCACTTATTTTCCTTTGATTGAAAACTTGCTAAAGAAATATAGACTTACTGTAATAGGAACAGTTAGAAAAAATAAAAGAGAACTACCTCCTGAATTATTGCAAGCAAATCGTCCTATAAAATCGAGTATGTTTGCTTTCAAAGATAAACGCACACTTGTATCATACTGTCCCCCCCAAAAAAAAGAAATTTGTTTTGTTGGCATCAAGTTTGCATGACGATGATGGCATTCATACAGAGAGTGGAGCTTTATACAAACCTGAAATTCTGACTACCCATGACATACAAAAGGAGGAGTAGATGTTGTTGATCAATTGTGTTCAACATACAATTGTGCTAGATCAACAAGAAGATGGCCGATGGTAGTTTTTTACTCTTGCATCAACATTGCTGGAATTAACTCTCAAGTTATTTACCATGCGAATAACATTGACGTAAAAATATTGCGACGTAAATTTCTGCAAGATCTTGGATTCTCTCTACTACCAGCACATTTGCAAGAAAGGGTATCAATTCAAAGTTTGCCAAGAAATATAAAACTAAGACTCACAGAAATTTGTGGATCACTCGAGAACAGAATTGAGAACGAAACTGCAGTTGCACATCCAGAAAGAGGAAGATGCTATTATTGTGATAGAAAAAAAAAACTGTGCATCTAAATATTATTGTAAGTGATGCTACAAATGTATGTGTCTTGAACCTGCTACAATCATGTGCAATGAATGTGTAGAACTTAAGTAAAAGAATGTCAATCCAGTTCTACACATTTATTGCACATGTAGCATATGCAGTTCTATTTCTAAGACATTTAATTATTTTTTTTTGTTTTCTCTTACAAATATGTTGTAATTTGAATATATAATCTTTTTCTTACAATATGCTTATTTATTATTATTCAAAACACCTTCAAGTTTGTTAAAATTGAATGCGGAATGACAGTCCGCGCGCGACCTTTGATGCCAAAAATTTTCACGCGACCTCTGAAGGGTTAAGTTCGTTTTTCGTCTTTTTGGGTTGCTGAGAATCATTTTATTAATAAGAATCTGGTCTTTGCTGTATTGGAGCTGATTTTTTTCCTGTATACTGTTCGTTGTAATGATTTCAATTACAGCATTTGCATCTAAGAGGAGTTTTTGAGCTTACATTTTTGTAAAGCTTTTAATGGTGGTAGTCTTATGCGGTCATTTATGGAGTTCATATGTTGCAATATCTTCGAGTTCATTTTGCACTGCCCTTCTGTCAAACGATTCTGAGGTATGTCGTCATCTTGATGTTCACTGAGTTGAATTCCAAAATTTGATATAGTTACCTCTTGATGATTTTCTGTTGTTGGTTTATTAAGTAACTCTTGAAGCTCAAATTCAGTAAATATTTTGTTAAGGAAAATGAAATTCTTTTGGCCCATAAGTCTTTGTTCTGTTATTGCAGATTCTGGGAATATTTGTTTCCAAATGAAATGCATACGCTCCTCGTTTATCAGGCGTTGATCTGTAAAAACATTTCATATCTTCTCTGTTTTCTTTTATAGTCCATTGTTCACGTTTGGTTTCTTCCAGTAGCTTTTCAGTAGCTTCCTGGGCTTCCTGACCTAATTGCCCAGCAAGAAGAGCCGGGTCCTGGAGCCCCCTTGTCGCCTGATCCCAGGATCCCCAACATCTGACACAGTCCTTGATGACCCGGGCGTCGACTGATCCGGTATTGATCTCTTCTTCATTTTCACAATTAAGATTGGGAATGGAACACTATTAGTCTGGCTCCTCAGTTTAGACCTGACTGACAAGGGTGGCCCTGCTGGCAGCTATGCTACCACCAGAATAGCTCTCAACATCACTGAAGCACGCAATCCCCACCGCCACGAAAAGGCCGTGTTCCTTCGGGAAAATAATAATAATAATAATATTATTATTATTATTATTATTATTATTATTATTATTATTATTATTATTATTATTATCTCAGACCTCCACGGAGTCAAGGACTCATCGCGGGAGGATATAAATCACTCAAACTTACAATCATACACTCCCTTAAATTCATTCACACTAGATGCACTCACTACCCTTAAGGGCAAATTAGTCCACTCAATCACCCCTCTCTGGGAGGAAAAACTTAGCTCTTACCTCTTTTTTGACTGTGAACAAACTTAACTTCCATGGATGCCCAGTGTTCTCTCCCTACCTTCCACGTAATGAAACATTTCATCATTTGAAATCCTATAAAACACCCATTCAAACGTTTACAGACCTCTATCATATCATCCCTCTTTCTCCTGTTAACCAGAGCCTGTAATCCACATACTCGCAATCTGTCCTCATAATGTAAATCCCATAATCCGGATATATAATCTTTGTAACTCTTGTTTGCACTCTTTCCACAGCTTCTTTATCTCCTTGGAACCCGGGAGACCAAATCTGCGCACATCAATCCAGGTGTGGTCTTATTAAACCCTTATAAAGAGGCAGAATGACTTTCTTATCTTTATAATTCAAGGTTCGCTTCAGCATCGCAATTATCCTCTGAGTTGCATTTGCAACTTTTGCTATATGACCTTTGAACTTCAAATTCCTATCCACCAATACGCCAAGATCTCTTGCCTCTTCAGTAGCATCTCTGATTGCTCCTGCCCATCTTCGCATCGGCAAACAATTGCACGTCTGATGTACAATGTACAATGGCGAAACCTGAGGTACACCACTGTTTTTTTTTTATTATTAATCTCTGTACTGGTTATGGGCAGTACAGAGATTACCCTATGCCTGTTCTAGTTATCGTTGTAGTCATTCTCTAGTGGCAAAGCCATGCCACCAGTTTACCCTGTAGGGCCCTCAAGGAAAGAACTTTTATATCCTTCTGCGTTAGCCCAAGCTGTTTTAAGTCATTATAGCTATCTGCGCTCCATACGCCATGTAAAGAGATGGTGGCGCTGGTAAATCTCGGAGTTTCCCCGTGCTCCTCCCGTATCTTACTAACTAGATCTTGGTTATTCTTATAATAGTTTACCTTATTATTATGGCTACAGGCTAGTGAGCGCCCTGTTCCCACCAACTGGGCATCAACTACCCAAACATCACCATCTCTTTAAATCATTAACTCTAGCTTACGCAAACCCGCGGAGGTCTATAATACGGTTCGTATAATTTGGTTCCTCCGCGGCAGACAGCACTAGAATTTGAGTCGTAACTATCTCATCGAGCTGTGCGGGCTCGAGTGGGCAGGGCATCGATCCTCGTCCTGATAAGGTCGATATACTCAATCTCAGGGAGGAGTCTGGTGCCATCCCTTACCCAAACATGCTGGAGAGGCACTAGTTATATGACTCTTTTAAAGGAGCACGTCTACAGAACACTGCAGCAGAAATGTCCATCTATTGTGTTCTGCGGGTGCTGACTCGATTAAGGTACCTTGATAATGGGACCAGCCTTTAGCTCGCCTAAAGTCTTCTTGTAATAATGGGCTATAGAAAGCCTCGCTGCAGATAGGGGAAGAAGATAGTTCTAACTTTGCGATTCTGGACAGCTGCAGGCGTGGGATCAACCATCTAAGTAAGGGAACCCCGAGTCCACCGTCCTTCACCCTCGCTTGGATATATGCAGTAAAGTTGTCAGGGGGCAATCGGAGCCATAATCTCACTGCTGAACGGATATGTCCTACCAAGCACCAGTTTGTGGTAAAAGCGAGGTAGGAGATAGTGGGAAAGAAGAAACAGTGTTTTTTTTGGGGCTTGAGAGGAGCTTTCCTCAAAGAAGCGATCCCAGCTTCTAGGATAAAAGGGACAAAAGACCTTCCCTTTGGAGTGTACATGACACCGAGGTATCTCCACTCTTCCAGGATGTTCAAAGCACGAAACGGCCTACCGTGCATGGGAAACTCTGTAGTCTCGACCTTAAGCTTCTTGTCACGACCAGAGGAGGACAAGAGATAAAGGGCTGTATACCACTTTTTCATATCTGTATGTCAAACGTCCCCTGATTAAATATTCACAAGTACAGAGCGTTCCCCTTTTTTCCTTACACTTGTGCAACATAGACAGACTTCAAATGATGTTTCATTTGGCAACTGGTTTAAGTGGCTTCAGCTAAATGGAGTTGGAATATTGGCTATTAGCCAATGGGGTGATACTGCAGAATGCTTGGATATCCTGAAATAATACAGCAAAAATAAAATAAAAAAATAAATGTTTTCTTTAACTTCCATAAATGATAATTTTAATCACTGGTTATAATCAATTTGATTTTTCCTTTTAGTGCAATTATTTAAATATCATTAAAGTATTCAACTCGATATCTTCTAAATGGACCAAGTCTTGCAATTCGATGCGCGAAATGTTTAACATTAATATCTGGAACTTTTTATTGTTTTTCAGAATTAAAAAAATCACCAAAATCCACTCATTAACCGGAATCGTAAAATATGACTATTCATAATATATAGTATAGTACGCCAACTAGTTCTTAAAAGAACTGACAGATGGACTGAGTCCTTAACTCTTTATCCCGTCATCTGAATGAAGAAAATCTGTGTGGATGGGGTGTTATTGAGCTAAAAGCTCTAGTCATGGCTGGGTAAAGGCAATAGCCGAAACTCAGTTAAAACTTCATTGGCTACAGCATTGCCATTCGTTAAACTGTAAGTCCTAAAGAGGATTTTTGAATTCCCTAGAATCATTCCTTAGAGTCTTTACAAGGACTGGCTTAAATTGGCGAAGCAAGAATGCTTTTCATCTTCCCCGTCATCTGTAGAGGACAGTGTTATTGATCTATTAAAGCCCTGATCATGGCAAGAGGGTAAAAGCAATAGCCGAGCCTCAGTTAGAATTTCATTAGCTAAAGCATTGCCATAAGTTAAGGTAAAGTTCTCTCTAAAAATTCGGACGATCCCTAGGCCACTGAATCGTGGGCGAAAGACCGTCCATCTCAGCATTGGCTCCACTCAGTGATGGCCTTCCACCCACCAGCACCACCGAGCAGAACCGCTCATATTCCGAAGAAAAGCATTCACCGACAAAGTTCCTCCCCGGGTCGTGCCGGAGAACACTTTTCCCGGAGGCTCAAATTGCTCCCGTAAGTAAAAATCCTTAAGAGAGCGAACTCAAATTCTCGAATCTCTGCGCCCCAGGGGGTAACAGCAACAGCCAAACCTAAGTTAAACTTCATTGGTAAAGCATTGCCATATGTTAAGGTAAAGCCGTCTCTAAAAATTCAAACGATCCCTAGGCCACTTAATCGTGGGCGAAACACCTTCTATCTCAGCGTTGGCACCACTCAGTGATGGCTCTCTACCCACACGCCATCACGAGCAGAACCGCTCAAATTCCGAAGAAAAGCATTCACCGACAAAGCTCCTCAGCGGGCCGTGCCGAAGAACACTTTTTCCGGAGATTCAAATTGTTCGCTTAAGGCAAAAACCTTAAGAGAGCCAACTCAAACTCTCCAATCTCTGTGCCCCAGGGGGTAACAGCAACAGCCGGGCCTCAGTTAAACTTCATTGGTACAGCATTGCCGTATGTAAAGGTAAAGCCGTCTCTAAAAATTCGGACGATCCCTAGGCCACTCAATCGTGGGCGAAAGACTGTTCATCTCAGCGTTGGCTCCACTCAGTGGTGGCCTTCCATCCACATACCACTACCGAGCAGAACCGCTTAAATTCTGAAGAAAAGCAATCACTGACAAAGATTAAGGTGAGTGCGAATCACTCTTAGTAAGTGTCGAAATGTTGCATTTTCAGAATAAGAAATTTTGAAGTCTGATATTACGTTCAACTGGGGATCGAAACTCCTAACCCAACTTTGACAATACTGCCGTATTTTGAATGTTGGGTTAAAAACATTAAAAAGTTTACAAAAGATAAACATTTAAAAATAGATAAGATAAATCTTCCTTTATTTTCAACAACGTTATTTTATTAGTTTAACGTGTTTCGTCACGTGACCCTAATAAAACCACTACGCAAAACTTCGAAAGATGAATCTTGCGACACTTGAAGTAGCTCAGGATAAATGGAATTTTTTTTTCAATGCAATCAATGGACTCAGAGAACCAAAGGCTACTAAGCTAACCTATGATTATGTTTTGATCGACAGTTTTTCCCGTAAGGGTGCCTTTTCTCACCCCCCCCCAGAAAAAGTGATCTCCTAACTATTCGTCAGCAACATTCTGATAATCTTGTTAACTTCACTGCTAGAAAACTCGATCGTGTCTTATATGTTGTAAATAAAATATTCATTTTCTACCAGTCTTACTTTAATAACAGTCCTGGAAGATGAAATTTCTCATGCTACGATAATTTTAACTTCCTGTCTTTGTTATAAACACGTTTCACATAAGAATCCGTCTTTTCATTCGATCCAGAAGTTGCTTTCCATCTAAAGAACAGAAATGGTAACCGAATTCAAATCACAAATCGAGTCAACCAATGAATCTTGTTCTTGCATTGGGAACTAAGCTACTAAGATGCGAGGGAAAACTTCCTCACTCACTGCAAAAGAAGTTGCTGTTGGTTATGCTTGCTGAGTATTTAAATATCAGAGGATACGTCTGATGAAAGATAGATAGTGGAAACTAACACGATTGATGCGCAGCATTTTTATTTATTTGTTTATTTTGAGCAGTGGACAGTATTATGGTAATATGTATGATGGAAACTGATTCTATTTGAAAAGATCAACGAGTCTGCCTTTGCTTATCCAAGAATTGTTTTGTTATGATGGTCTCAATATTTATTCCAGTGAAAATTATAAGATCGACTCGATTCAAATAGGGTCAGTTCCTTGATACTTGAAACTCTAGAGGGGAAAAAGGAAACCGACGGTTACACCAGAGCGAAGACTCTCTCTGACTGGTTCGAAAAGGTTAGAAACACTTCTTTGCATTATTAACTTGGAAAAAAAATTATTTACACAAATGTAGCCTAAAATTTAATAAATTTGAAAGATTAAAATGTTGTTTAATGAGAGTAAAATCTTCAAAATATTAATATATTTATACGCCTTTTATTTTTTAGAATACAATCCTTTAATAAAAATGAAAAGTTCGTGTAATTCTGTTGACAAATGACGTCATCCATTCACCGGATTTTCTGTTTCGTAGTGGTGATGTGAAACTATCATTCTTTGAGGGTTATAAAATAATTGCGAACGAATAATGAATTTATTTTATCTGAATTATCATATCAACAGAGAATGTAAAAAACACATCATTTCTTAGCGTGTCCTCTCTGATTTTTGAATATCCGCTGAGAGATCACACATCTTTAGTACTATGTTCAGCTGAGCACTTCAAGTCAGAACTGCTAAATCACACTTAAAACAGACGAAATATGGAACACATGCCTTGTAATCTGGCCAAAAGACTGACACAGCCTTTTGGCCAGATCTTTCTGTCATTCCAAAAAATGAAAACAGCAAAACAATTTTAGGACCATTAGCATCATCAGTCACCGAAGCAAAATATTTAGGACATCTTCCTTTCACCTCTATTGAAACAAAAATGGAATTCAAGTTTCCAAGCTGGATGTATAAAGAACAGGAGTACAACTGATCGTATATGTGCTTTCTATATCATTGGACAAAAACATAATAAAGTACTGTGCCATAATTTTATTGACCTACAGAAAGCCTTTGAATCTATTTGGCATGATGACCTTTGGGATATTCTGCAACATTACGGAATAGAATTTCACCCAGGTAATTTGTTTCTTTCTGCCAGGGAATTTTAGTATTGAATAGTAACACATCTACTGCAAGAGACATTGGCCTTTTTGAGAAAAGAACGGCTGAGCTTTTCTGGGGATTGACTTCCAATCTCCACTTGGAGAACCAACCCTCCAGCCTTAGAAGGTTTTCTTGAAGCTTTCTGGTAATGAAATGGGGTCTGATAGATCTGGTTAGTATTGCCGTATCGTCTGCATACAGGGCCAAAATGGAAGTCATCGGATTATGCGGAATGTCTGACATGTATACGGAAAACAGTAATGGAGCCAGTAGAGATCCCTGCGGCACTACAACAAAGATATGGCGCTGGGACGATTTAGAACCGTTGATTTTAACTTGCATTGATCTATTCTGAAAATATGAGTGGATTAGATGAACCATTTGTAGTGAAGTGCCGGCTGAGATAAGTTTGTGCAGGAGTCCAAAATGCCAGATTTTGTCAAATGCTTTGGATAAGTCTAGGAAAACACCTCCTGTACACTGGCGCCAGGCGCCAGTTGTAGCTGGTGGTGATGTATTCGACAATTAGGGAGGATGTTTAGGTCATTTACTGAGGTTTGGAGTCGTGAGAGAACGACCTTCTCCGCAACCTTACCTAGATTGGAGATGAGACTGATTGGACGATAATTTTGCGGTAGGTGTGGGTCTTTGCCTGGCTTATGTATAGGAATTATATCAGCTAGTTTCCAGGTGGAAGGAAAATAATGAAATCTTAAAATTGCATTTATTATACTGGTCAGGTGCACTACTGCTTTTCGGGGCAGAAGTTTGATCACCCGATTAGTAATGCCGTCTGGTCCAAGAGCTTTTTTGTTCTTTAATTTTTTAATAATGTCATATATCTCAGCAGGTGATGTTGGTGCAATATGGTCAGTGCTGGAGATAGGAAGTTTGAGTGAGTGTCTGACCTTGCTGTGAATCTTATATATGTGATCAAAGTCAAGGTTTTCATACGAAGGCTTGCATTATTCCTCCAAATTGTATGCTATAACTTCTGCTGTGTCTACATCTGGTGAGCAAGGCTCTGGTCAGAGAATATTGGGGGAAGGGATCTGACTTTGTTTTTGATATTTTTCAGTAGTCCCCAGACGGAGTGATCAGTAGGTGAAATTGAGGTTAACTTTTCTTCCCATACTTGGTCTCTATGAGCTTTGAGCGCATCTCTTACTACCCCATTTAATCTGTTTAGAATTGTTTTATCTTGTGGCGCACACGTGTTACACAATCTTTTCCTAGCTCCGTTTTTGTCTCTGATCAAGTTCATGATGTCTTCAGGCAAACGATATGGCTTGCAGACGATTTGTAGGAGGTAGCTACCTTTATAGCAGAAGCAATTTGTTGTGAGAGATTTTTAACTGCAGTTTCTACTTCTTTTGTGCGTATGTGAGGAATAGGTCCAATATAATCCTTGAGTACTGTTGACAGTCTTTCCCATGCTATGTAGGAGTGAGAAGGAGGAGACAGATATTCTTGTTTTCCTAGCTGTAGTAGAATTGGGTTGTGATCGGATGATAGTTCATCCATGGATATAATGCTGTATTGAAATTTGATATCCTACAGGATATCTATATCCAGGATATCAACAGTGCCAAACGAACTGAGATGAGTTGGTTAGATGGGATCTGCCACAACAGCGTTGCTTTTTTTTTGAGGGAGAAGAAGGTACCGGAGAAATATGTCAGGTTGGAGATGTATAGAAATGTGAAGACAAAAGTTCAAACCTGCCTGGGAGACACAGAAAGTTTTCCAGTGACAGTTGCCTTGCATCAAGGGTCAGCATTAATTCCGTTCCTGTTTAATATTGTGATGGAGGTGGTGACGAAGGAGGTGAGAGAAGACGCACCTTGGACTATGCTGTATGCAGATGTCATCGTGCTGTGTGCAGAATCAAGAGAAATGGCAGCTAAACTGAAATGTTGGAGGAAAATACTGGAAGAGAGAGGTATGAGACTGAGCAGAAGTAACACAGAGTATATGTGTTGCAATGTGGATGACAACCAGGAGACAGATCTAGAGCTGTAAGGAGATGTCATCAGGAAGGCCAGTGACTTTAGATACTTAGGTTCAACAATGAAAGAGGATGGTGAGACTGAGAAGGAAGTGAGGTGCAGGATACAAGCAGGATGGAAGAACTGGAGAGAGTTGGCTGAAGATGCGATAAGGGGATGCCGATCAATCTAAAAGGCAAAACCCACAGGACAGTAGTGAGACCAGCTATGGTGTATGCTAGGGATACTGTGGCCCTGAGGAAAAATAACATCAGCAGGATGGAGGTAGCGGAGATGAGAATGCCAAGGTGGATGTGCGGTGTGACCAGAAAAGATCATCTGAGAAATGACTATGTAAGGGTCAAAATTAGGAACTTATGAGCAAAGATACAGGAGGCGAGATTGAGATGGTTTGGTCATGTGATGAGGAGGGAGGAAGAGTATGTGGGAAGAAAGGTCATGCAGATGGATGTACAGGATAGGAGGAAACGCGGAAGGCCAAAGACAAGATGGAGGGAGATGGTAGAGGAGGACTTGAGGATGAAGAACTTGGTTGTGGCAGCAACCCAAGACAGGACGTTGCGGAGGAGGCTCGCCACAAACAGCAACTGTAATTAAGTGGGAAAAGCTGCAGAAGAAGAAGACTTATTAAAAGAAATAAAAAATAACTTAGTAAAAATTCGTTCTTGCAACTTGCAGTCATCATTTTCTACAGTTATAAATTTACACGCGAATTACTATTCATTGCGATGTGATCCACTTCTGTAATAAAATGCGTAGCTGTTCAAATATGCCTTATGCAAGAACAGCTTGCTCACAACAGTTTATGCGTCCAGGTGTAAAACGGTTCGTGTTGGTATTTATGTGAGGTTTGTGTTGATGAACTTCATTTGCAGTTTTCTAAACGTAGCTGGTTGTGTGTTTGGTTTCGGTGGAGTGTAGAAGTGAGTGTTCGTCACACATATTAGGTACAAAGAGTCGTATAGCGTCTTTTTTGTTCTGTTGGAAAAGCGTATTATGTCGTGAGTGAGGGGTTCATTGTGGTTGTTAAGTTGTTCGTGTTGGTGTTCATGTGAGGTTTACGTTGATTAAAACTTCATTTACGTTTGTAGAAATGTATTGGTTGTGTGTTTGTTTCCTGCTGCATGTGTTGAAGTGAGTGCTTCCATTGCGCCCGTTAGGTGAAGGAGTGTCATCTTGTCTGTTCGTGTTCTTCTTCTGCAGAAAGTGTATGTCGGAGTGTTGTTCGGTGAAGGCTCTTGTTTGAGTTAAACATTATTTAAAATTAGAAACAAAGACATTATTTGATATTTGGCGCCAATTTTTCGTTTAATTTTAACCATACAGTTTAAAAAAGTAACATTCAAACTTGCATCTTATTTTTATATACATTTTTGAAATATATAAAATATTAATTTCAAATCTGTGTATGCTAAATTTATTTTAAATTAACAAAATGTATTTATTCCATTAAGACAAAATTTTCCATCCATCCATCAATCTTCAAGGCCAACATTTCCTAATTGGGTTGTGGGGACAGCAGCTGCAAGAAGGATTTCCAATGGTCACGATTTTCACCCATAATATCAGATGTTCTGGTGGGACTCCCAGACGTGCCCACCCATGGGTTTGGATATAATCTATCCAGCTGGTCCTTGGCCTTCCTCCCACCCTGTGGTATTAGCAAAGAGGGCCTGCTGGGGGGAGCCGCAATACTCAACCGCTGCTTATCAGCGTTGAAAGATCATAGTTACAATGGTCATCCAACACGGTGAAGCAGCGGTTGAGTATTGAGGGTTTCCCGAATTGCAGAGCTTCTGACCCTATCGAGTCTTGTCAGCCCCACAACCCCTCGAAGAATCCGTATTCTTTCGGTCAATACCCAACTCTCATGACCATAGGTAAGGATGGGTACATAGACTGTATTGTAGATAGCCAGCTTTGCCTTCTGGCTTAACTCCGCTTCAATACTACCGAATGGCCACCCCCTCCCCCTAATGTTGCGCTTGCTGATCCAATTCGCGTATCTAGCTCTACATCCCACTTTCCATCGCTCTTGAATATGGACCCAAGGTATTTTAACTTCTCCACCTGCCTCACTGGGACTTCATTAATATGTAGAGTGCACTGGGATGGTTGTCTTGAGACCACAAATGTTTCCGTTTTGGCCACACTGATCTTCATCCCGGCTTCTGCACAAACAGCTACAAACCTATCCATGGTCCGCTGGAGGTCATCTGTGACAGAACTAAGCAGAACTAGGTTGTCTGCAAAAAGCATACGTCCAATACTCCAATTATGACATACTCACTGGCTTGGCTGTGCCTTTCAATCCAGTCAATAAATATTATGAAAAGTAGGGATGACAGAACACGCCTTTGGCGGAGATCAACTGATACTGTGAAAAGTTAAGACCTTGTGCTGTTTATCCTGACACAAAACTCTGGGCATTCATACAGGGACTTGATGGCAGCTAATAGTTGGCCATCCACTTCATACTCCTTGCCAAAGCTTATCCGAGGAACGCGGTCATATGCTTTCTCCAAGTCCACAAAACATGTGTAGACATTCTTGGCATATTCACAAGATTTCTCAAAATTAAATCTTCCATAAAGTAAAGATTTGGTCAATTGTGTTTCTACCAGGACGAAAGCTACATTGTTCTTCTTGGGACGTTGACTCAACTATGCTCCTGCACCTTCTTTCCAAGCACCTATCATATACTTTTCCAGGCAAGATGAGCAGAGAGATGCCACGATAGTTGCTGCAATCCTTCTGGTCTCCCTTTTTGAAGACTAGTATTATCATGCCTGTCTGCCACTGCTTTGGTGCTTACAAAGATATCCAAGCAGCCTGACACACTGAAATCAGCCAGAGAACACCGTCTCGATTTAAGGCTTTTAGCATTTCGTGCCGAATTTCATCATCGCCAGCAGCCTTGCCCGATTTTATTGCTAAATTACTATCATCGCCCCGATTTTCATTTCTTGGATGTCCACAGCTGCCGGGTTAAGAAGGCTCTCAAAGTATTCCCTCCATCTTTGGAGGATATCCTTCGCGGTTGTTAAAAGTGCACAATCAGACAATCAATACGTCGAGTTCAATTCGATATATTTCGGGAATCTCAGAACCAATTTCAAGAATTCTGAAGAAATATGATTTAACAGCCATTTATATCCCAATTAACAAAATATCCACATTTTTCCAATCATCTAAAGATAAACACCCAACTATGTCGCTGCCTGGTGTATGTCAAGTCCCTTGTATCTGCAATCTGTCGTACTTTGGACAAACCGGACTCTCTATAGAAAAACGAATACAAGAACATCAATCGTACATTCTTAATAACAATTCCCATAAGTCTGGATTGGCTCAGCACGGGATAGAAACAAGCCACACATTCTCTGGTCCAGGACTCGCCTTCTACACAGAGGTCGCTATAAATTCGAACGCGTTCAAATTTATAGCGTTCAAAGAAAGTACTGAGACCCTACTTCAGCGCCTAACTTGAATCGAAATGATTGCCTATCCTTGTCAGACATATGGGGAAGTTTAATCCGGAAAACACGCTAGGATTTTTGTTTTAATTGAGACCTTCTAATTCCTACATTAGTCTGATGTTATCTTTAATTGAATTTATAAATTAAGATTATTATATGAAATTGTGAGTTGATACTTATAATTTATTCATCACTTTGATGAAATTTACCTCTCTTTTGTGCTTAGCAATGTAACATCATGTGACTCGTTCTACTTTTGAATGATCAATTGTTTGAATTCCACCTTGTTAAAAACTGTTCCTATGCAGCCACTAAAGATAGTCTGTTAGTTATTCGGCAAATATTAAAATATTCTTGTGCTAGCGTGTTTATATTTCTTAATTTAATGTCACAAGTATCTCAAGAATACAACTGATTTATTTATTTTAATAAGTAAAGAGAACTTAATCAGTCATCTTAAGAAGAAAAAAAAAGATTAATTTTCATTTCAGTTATGTTTAGACAAATATTTAGCTGTTAAAATCATCATAATGAAAGACTTCAGAACTCTAATATTTACTTCCAGTTTAATTATTAATTGAACGTCATCACAATTTGAAGTCTGAATTCCATTCTTTCGAATTTGATTGAACACACAAGAACAATTTATTCATAAACATAACATCAGATGCCTTCTTTCCTATTATTCTATAAATTAACTCTTATATTCAGTAGTTAATATGGCAACAGAAGCAATTACTGACACCATTAATATTCTGATTAGACAGAAATACAACAAATTCGGTTCACATTTGATATTTTTGCAGAGAAATACGCAGTCCTCACCAATACGTTAATAAAAAAATTTATAAAGTACGGTTTGATAACAATATTTGTGTAAGGTTGTGTGTAAGGATAAAAAATCAAACTCCCTGGTGGACACAGGAAGTTAAAGAGGCAGTGAAAGAAAAGAAGAAAGCATATCAAAAGTTCCTGTCAAAAAAGTCAGCTTCTGCTTTTAGAGAATATAAAGACAAATGCAAGAATGCTAAAAACTGTGTACAACTAGCTAAACAAAAGTCATGGGAGGACTTTGGCAAGAATATAGAAAATAAATATCAAGAAGCTGGCAAAATATTCTGGAAGTTGTTGAAGAAGCTTAGGAATGGAGGAAAGAGCGCTGTAAAAGGAGTTAGAGATGATAAAGGTGACATGAAAACAGGAGAAAAAGATATCCTTGAAGTATGGAGTAATTACTTTGAAAAACTGCTAAATGAAACAAGCAGTGATGACAGTACAGTCGTAAAAAACACTGACCAGGCATGCAGTCAGGAATACATATCCATACTTGAAGTAGAAAAAGCCATCAAAGGCTTGAAATGTGGAAAGGCAGTAGGAGTAGATGATATTCGACCAGAAATGCTGAAGTATGGTGGTATAAAAGTCTTACAATGGCTGCACTGCATAGTTCAGAAAGCCTGGACAGAGGGACGAATTCCCGATTATTGGAGTAGAGCTCTCATAGTACCCATATATAAAAAAGGAAATAAAACTGAATGGGAGAATTACAGAGGTATGTGCCTACTGAGTGTTCCTGGCAAGATCAATGCAAGTATACTTGAGAAACGGTTGAGAAGAATTGTGGAAGAAAAGCTGGGTGAATAACAAGCTGGATCTAGGCCAAATAGAAGCTGTCAGGATCAGATCTTCACTTTACGACAAATAGTCGAAAAAAATGGGAATATAACAAAGATCTGTATTTCAGATTTGTCGATTTGGAAAAGACATATGACAGGTGCCAAGAGAGAAGCTATTCAATAAGCTGCAGGGGGCAGCTTATTGAATAGCTGTCCGCTGCAGGGGCATTATATAAGGGACATTATATCAAGCAATACTTAGTGTTTATTTGAGTTGTAAGTCAGCAGTTAGAATTGAAGGAAGTACAGGAAGATGGTTTAATGTTAAATCTGGTGTGTGACAAGGATGTACATTATCCCCTCTGTTATTCATTATCTATATGGATCACATTATGAAGGAAAGTGGTATTAAACATGATATCAAAATTGGAGATGTTAATGTCAGCTCTTTGCTTAATGCGGATGATGTTATACTTCTAAATAAATCCGCTACAAGTCTGTAAGATTCTCTGACTAAATTGAATATCTGTTGTAATAGTATGGTATGAAGGTCAGCATTAAAAAGACAAAGATAATGAAAATAGGCAGAATCATTGAAAATGTCAACTGTGTTGTGAATGGGGAACCTGTGGAACAAGTGAAACATTTCAGCTACTTAGGCACGATTTTTACTGAAGATGGTAAATTAAATATAGAAATAGACAACAGAATCAGCAAAGCTGGTATGCTGGGAAGTCAATTGAATAAATTCGTATGGAATAAGAGAGAAATTAGTCGGAACACTAAATTAGCTGTATACAAGACAGTGTTCAAACCAGTTTTAAGTTATGGATCTGAGAGCTGGGTCAGAAGTAAAACATTTGACCAAAGACTAGAGATCGCAGTTATGAGAGTCCTGAGAAAGATTAGAGGCGCGTGAACAGATAGCATCAATGGCAATATCATATTAACAACGAGGATATTCGGAAAGAACTTGACATTGTCAGCATCCAGGAATGCGTTAGCTGAGTTAATCTCAGGTGGTATGGTCACTTAAATAGAATGGGTGAGGAAAGATTAGCAAAACAAGTGTTCTCTGCCAGGTTGGCAGGAAAACGACCCAGAGGAAGACCAAGATATAGGTGGATTGATACGGTACAAAGTGCCTCCATGAAAAAATCACATCATATCCTGTACACCCCTTGAGGGTACATGGCAGGAATTTGATGATGATGATGATGTTTGATAACAATGGACAGCACGTTGTTCGATATTATTTGAATCTAACAATAAAATTATTCTGATTATCTGCAGATTTAACAAGACAATCGTATATCTTCAATTTATATTAATAACTGGTCGAAATTATAAAAATAAATTGAACGAACTTTCTTTTTAGATACAAAGATTAGGTTATTAAATTAGGTAGCTACGACGCATACTTCAGACCAGTATGACCTGTTTACAGTAGAGAAAAGAAAAGACAATCTACGATTCTACATTCGTAACATTTTGCGTTTCATAGTTATTCTGAATTTTTCGTTTAGGAAACTGATGGCACACAGTTATGAGACACAATGCACTGCGATCATAACTTTTTTGGGACTACATTGGGACTATTGTTATCCCGGTCACCACAAAATACACCTTATAGTCTTTATAAGGACTGGCTTAAAGGGGCGAAGCAAGAATGCTTTTCATCTTCTCCGTCATCTATGAAGTTTTAACTGAGGTTTTAACATCGTCAAACAATGAAGTTTTAACTGAGGCTCGGCATTGGCCGAGCCTCAGTTAGAACTTCATTGTTTAAGATGTGTGAATATTATTTAAGATGCGTGAATATTATTATTATTTTTTTTAATTTTCGAATTTTCTGAATAATAATATCATTTTCGTTTTATTTTTATAAGATTTCAATATATTGAACATTTTTTTATTACTTTATTACCGAATTATATATACGCGATTTGTCATTCTCAAGGAGTTGATCATAAGATGTTATAGAACTAAAATTAAAACAAAAAAAATCCATTAGCTGAAAATTGCACAGTTTGAATATTAGTAACAAGAAATTTAAATATTATGAAAAGGTATCATTTCCAACCAAAAAAAGCGTTCGGATGATCCAAACAATGGTTTCTTGATGTCAGTCATTATATAGTTGTCAATTTTTGGGAAGATTGTTTCGTCGTATTTTTATTTTTTTCATTTTGGTTTTTGAATTGTAGTAGTAGTAGTTGTAAACCGTTAATGTACATTAACGGTTTAGTTTTGATCATGTGAAGAAAGATATCTTCACATGATCAAGTCGCTGAGTGCATTTTACGTAGAACACAATGCGGGCAATCCGGTGAAAACAGTGTGATAGCTGATTTCTAATTCTCTAATTTCAGAATAAGAACGTTATTTTATTAATTTAAAGTTAGGGATAAGGTGTAGGGATACTGACTAAGACATGCTAACAACTTTTCTATAAGTGCAGTCAAATACACTCCACAACAGCTAAGCCATGGTGGAGTGTAAATAATGAGAAGAAAATACTATCGACCTTTTCGAATTCACACGATATGCTTGTTGCTACAAGTCCTTGTTATTAGTAGTTTTGTTCACTTTTAAGAAAATTTTTAAATGCCTTTTACTTCAACTGAAGTCTTAATTTCTCATACATTTGGCTATCATTATTTAAATTAGATCGGTTAGAATTTTTCTCCTATTGTGAAGATCTGGTGAGATGGAGCGTAATGTTTCCCCAATCATTTCACATGAATTTCCCAGCAGTGAGACAGCACGTGTTACAATGCATACATCTTACTGAACGGGAGTCTCTTGATGATTTGGCAGTTTAAGAGTATGTTACATCCCTGAATGGAGATTATTTAGAAAAGTGATATTGTTTGAAAAGTGAAAGTATTTTCTATATGGTTAAGCGGGCGATCGATGTGCTTAATGATGATGATGGGGCGTTTGCCAGTTCTGCTGAAGGGTTTCATTTGTGTAGCTCCAGACGCTTAATGGTTGTGGAATGTGTATCCTATATATGTCGTTGTATAGTTCTTTGTATCGTCTTGGAAGACTGATTACTCTTCCTCAGACCGTTGAAGTGGTCCTAGATGATAACGATGTATATGATAATGATACTTGTTTGGGACTAATAACCGAGTTGACTGTGTTAACGTTCACTCTTCGCATCCCTTGGCGTTGAATGTTAGCTAATTACAGTTGTAATGTTGTTGCTTCTTAAAGCATTTATGATGGACAATGTTAGCAAGAAATCTGTAAACATTTCATATCACGGTTACTGTTAACTGTTAACTTCTGTGGCTAGATGGATCTCAATCCCATGGATTATAATCCCTTCATCGCTAGGAAGTTGATTTAAATTATTAAGAGATTATTGAGCACCTGGCTCGCCCAATTTAGGGCTGTGTGGGAGCGCATGTACCGATGAGCAGAGCCGCTTTCGGGCGCTTGTGCTTCCACCTGTCGTTTTCATCGTAGTGAGATGACTCTCTAACGAGTTGGTTTGGGTGAACTGCTGCTTTGGTGAAAAATGCAGTTGCAATGTAACGGAGATACGTCGGAACATCCGGAATGTCAGCATCTCGGTGGAGGAGAGCATTCCTGACAAACCACGGAGCATCAAATATCATACGAAGGCACTTGTTTTGGATGACTTGCAGTTTTTTGATGTTGCTGGGGGCAGTGTGTCCCCAAGCCGGCGATCCGTATATGAAAGTGGATCTGATGATTGTTTCATAGATCTTAAGTTTGTTGTTAATATTCATTTTGCTTCTTCGTTTGATGAGGGAGTAGTTGGCTGATTGCTGTGTTGGCTTTATTACAAGCATAAGTAATGTGAGGGTTGAAGCTGAGTCGGTTATCCAGTTGTATGCCTAGATACTTGGTTTTGGTTTTCCATGGGATTTCTGTGTTAAAAAGTTTGATTACTCCGTGGTGTGTTGCTTTTCGTCTTGTGAAGAGGATAGCAGTGCTTTTCTCCACATTGACTTCTACTCTCCATTTCCTGAACCAGTCTTCCACGTTAGTTGCTGCGTTTTGTAGACGCTGCGTGGCTAAGTGTGGTTTGAAAGATCTTCTCAGAATCGCCATATCGTCCTCATAGCTAGCAATGGTGGTCGATGCTGCGTTTGGGATATCTGCGATGAAGATGTTAAATAGTAGTGGCGAAAGTAGTGATCCTTTGGGGGACGCCCGCGGTGATTCTTCTCGGTGAGGATCTGACTCCGCGCAGCTTCACCTGGAATTTCCGGTCTTTTAGGAAGGAGTCTATGAGTTTGGAAAGATAGAGAGGTATGTTAGCTGTAAGTAGTTTATATACAAGGCCTTTGTGCCACACTTTATCAAAGGCTTTTTCAACGTCGAGAAAGATAGCTCCTGTGTGTTGTCCCCAGTTGAAACCAGTTGTAATAAATATTGTCAACCTGTGGACCTGTTGGGTAGTGTTATGGTCAGCATGGAAGCCAAACTGTTCACCTGGGATCAGGTTGTTTTTGTCCACTTCAGCTTGCAGTCGGTTTAGAATGACCTTTTCCGCTATCTTTCCCAGGCATGATAAAAGGCTGATTGGTCTGTAGTTTTGCGGGAATTGTGGCGCCTTACCTCGTTTGTGGATGAGAATAATGTCTGCGTGTTTCCATCGAGTGGGAAAGTAACTAAAACGGAGTATTGCATTAATAATGGCAAGGAGGTGCATAATTATCTTATACGGGAGCGCCTTGATGGTTTTGTTTTTAATTTCGTCTGGTCCTGGGGCTTTTTTGTTGTTGATTTTTCTTATTATAGAGTAGCCTACTCTAGGCGACATATTGCAGATATTTTCACGGCTGCAGGGCTGGCGTAGTGCGTTTCGGACATGTCTGTGTATTCTCTCTATGAAAAGTAAGTCTGCATGTGCATAATTTGGGCTACATTGAAGTTGTAGGGCGTCTGCAAAGGCTTCCGATTTTTCATCGTCTCTATAGACAATACCTCTTTCTCCGTGAATGGGCTGTATGGCAGAGCGGTTCGTTCGGAGAGCTTTGGTCATCTTCCATATGGAGTTGTCTTCCGTTTCAAGGGAACACAGTTTTCTTTCCCAGTCTTGGTTTCTGTAATCTTTCAATGCGTAGCGAATTAAATTCGTCGCTCTATTTAGCTACTGGCGATCTTGAGGAGAGAGTGTGGTGTGATAGCGGCGCCTAATCTTATTTTTATTGCTGATTAAAGGGCGGATGTCTTCCGGAAGTAGCTTTTCTTGGACTGGGATGTGGGCAGTGGAGGCTGCAGATAACATGGATCCCCTCCCAGGCTTAAAAGTACTGGATTGTGGTCAGAACTGAGGTCATTAACGACTTGTAGTTGAAAGTGATATGATGTGTTCTTGAAGATGGCAATGTCAAGCACATCTGGTCTGCTTCGCGGCCCATAGTGCGTTGGTTCAGCCGGGCCTGTGATAACGATGTTCCTTAGTGAGGCGAAGTTGTGTAGAACGTGTCCGTTGCTGTTGAAGCCTTTGCTATTCCATAGTGGATGTTTAGAGTTGAGATCACCTGCCACAATTGTTGCTTCAGTTGTATCGAGCAGCTGAGAAAGATCAGAGGATAATAGAGTGTTGCCAGGGGGGTTATGGACTGAGAATATTTTGAGACTGCCTGCATTATTGGTGTGGATTTCGACACCAGTATTTTCCAGATTTGTTGTGTTGATCTTTTTGATTTCATTATGTCGGATGTTCCTCTTGACGTAAATGGCAGTACCGCCACCTCTGGCATTAGATCTGTCGTTTCTGAGCAATGAGTAATATCTGAGTTTAGGGTCGGAGGTGAGTCTCATTTATCAGGAGTATATCAATTTTGTAGCGGTCTGCAAATTCTCGTAGCTCCAGGAGTTTATTATTGAGACCGTTGGCATTCCAAAATGCGATCTCTAAAGAGTTCGTTGTGCTGGCTGGATTATCCATTAATCATTGTGAAAATGACTTGGGTGTTCCTCAGGAATTTGTTGGTGTCAGCCTGGGAGGGGTTTGTTTTGCTGAATGCCAGTAACATCTCTCCCAGATAGCGGCAGGCGTTGCGGTGGAGTTTTGGCTGCTCGATCCCGGCATGTTGTGTGAAGAGACCGCTGAGGCATATGATTTGTTGGGTGTTACTGTCCGCGCTATGACTTCCGGAGCAGGTTGTGTGCCACGCTTCTGAGTGGATGGGGCTGTTGCCTCTCTCGTCTTCGACAGATTAGATGGGCAGAAAAAACAGCCCTTATAGTTGGCTGGATGTGGGCCACCACAATTTGCACATTTTGCAGGCGTTGTCCGTGGCTTAGTGCAAATGTGTGAGTGATGGTTGTTACCGCACTTTACACATTTGTATTCTGCCCTGCATAGTTTCTGCGCATGCCCATATTTTTGGCAGCGACTTCTTCTCAGTGGCTCAGTCCTGATCACTAAGTTGCAGACTATTCTGAGATCGTAGATTTCTCTCTGATCTTTACTGATCTCCACTAAGACCAGAGGCATGGGACGCTTGTCTGCTCTATACATACGAGAAATCTTGATTGGCTCAGAGCCTTGTGATCTGAGGTCAGTAGCTATCTCTTCTGATGTTATGTTTTCTACCAAACCTCTGATCACTACCTTAAGGTTCTTTTCACTTTTTAGTTGGTAAGTATGGTATGGTAGTTTCTGTTCATCCATAAGCCTGGTGAGCTGGAGGTAGTCCGTTGTTCCTTCCGGCTGTATGCGGACTCCAACATTTGTGTTTTTGGCTGATGAGAACTTGATGTTATTGTTCTTCATCATTTGTGCAAGTGACGACCATTTTTCTTTAGATCTCAGGATTACTGGTGGTATCCTCTCTTTGGGCTGTGTCAGTATATCTGTCTCTGTTCTTGCACCAGATAGCACTGATGTGTCCATTTGATGTACTATTTCAGGTTCTCCTGCTGGTGAACTCTTCTTACGCTTTTTTCTGCTGACAACCTGATAGTCTGTAGAGTTATCTGAGTCCACTAGGGGTTGGTCGTTTACCGGTGACATAATCTCTCTGGTGTTATCTTGAGAAGTGCTGTGGAGAAGGTCAGGGGATTGACAGTCCTCTGTATCCACCTCTTCTACTTGGTGGATTGCCACCTTACCTGGCCATTTCCTTTGTAGAAGGCCACCAATGTGCTTAAAGACAGCAAAAAGCTGTTTGAAATCACGCTCGTCGTATGGAGAGTCCATAGTTTGGCTTTAGAGAAACTAGCAGTTTCTCGGGCGATCCTGTAGACCGAGAGTCTACTAGCAAATCCAGTAGACCGCTTAGAATAAGCGTCTACCAGCAAAAAGTTAGTCTGTTATAGGAGACTATCCTAAAAACGAGGAAAAATGAGTTTCAGGAGCTTACTTGGACACAGTGCAGCGATCTACCTCCCTAAAAAACCATTCAACCACCACTGGTCCTCATTGCGGGTGGGGCCTGCCGGCCATTAGACCTCTGCATATTTCATACAGAGGGGGAAATAGTAGATCACGAACTGTGTTAATTCCAGTGCAATGCGAGCTTCCCGAAAAACCCTATATAAAAATCAACTATAAAAATCAACTAGGCAGAGTCTACAGGAATACGTCCGATCACAATAACAGCAAAAAAAAAAGTACTAAAAAAAAGTGCTGAGATCGACTACCCCTAATAATCCTAGAGAACACTAACGAATTCATATCACGGTTAGTTGGAATTGTATAATATATATAATATTTTGATGAGTAAAACAAAAAGCTGTACTAATATTATTAACTATGTTGCAAAATATTTTAAAATTTTGAATTTATTTTAATTTTTATTATTTTTAATAATAATTTAGATTTTTGCGAAAATTGTACTATACTCAAAACTTCCTATTTTAAGAATTTACTTTTTGCCATCCGCAGTCGTATATAACACGTTGCTTTGCGATTGGTTTGCAATGTGTTAGATAACTTAAATTCCTGGAACTTGTTGATTGAATGGATGTTATTTTAAAAAAAAATTAGATGGATTCACAGTAGGATAAACAGAATTAAATTAGTAATATTTTCTGAAAGCAACTACAGATTTTAGTTGTAATATCAATTGAAGAGTCAGAATAAATGAAGATCATAAAGTACGCTATCAGAAGTTGAAACGAGAATCTATTAATAAGTTACTGCCTATTTTTTAACAGAGAGAGAGAGAGAGAGAGAGAGAGAGAATTACAAATACAGTTATATACGAACTTTTGCAGGAAACGCAATCAATCCGTAAGGCAGAGAAAGAGGAAGTGTAACTTTGTGAAGTACGAAACTAACGTCAAGAATTTGTAGGATTCATAACAGTTTCCTTCTTAATTCTCGTCGTGTAGTCATTCTACCGGAATTTTGAAGTAAGTCTTTGCAGCCAAGGAAATAACCGAAAACATTTTTAGGGCTTAACCAAACTAAATAAAATTCTCTTCCTTTAACACGCGACTCATTTTCTTTTCTTTGTTATACTTAATTACTTAATATAACTACCGTGTTAAAACAATCTCACCTTAAGTGCAATGTTATTACATAAGCGGGAAACTGACAGTGAAAAAAGAACAATAGGGGGGGGGGGGGCGAGAGTTACTGTAATTTTATGGAGTGCTTTAAGTGCCATCATATTAGTGATGAGAAGTAGGAAAGCCATATTTTTTGCATACGTGCCAATTAATTAATTTTGCCACTTGATCATGGCGGTATTTATAGTCAGTTTGAGCTATCTTGCTGCAGGCACTGATTACATGTTCTACAGTCTCATCTTTTGTAATGCCTGTTCTTCAGCTGCTAGAATAAATCCTTCTAGTGGACCGTAGATGAAAGCTGCTGTTTCCGGATCGTGGTTGGTAAGATCTTTGTCTTTTACTCCTTTTGATTTTTGTTTCCTTTTGCTTGGTGCCTTTAGTAGTCTTCCGCCTCTAGCTTGCCAAGTAGGAGATTTCTGCTAAAAGGGAACACTTGGCGACTCTATGTCCTTTTGCTAGTATACTTTTAGTCTCATTTTGTTTTTCTGGTAGGACCTCTTCCTACGGGATTTTTTTCTATCTGATCTGCCACCACGATCACAGTTTCCTACTCTTTTTCATCCTTTTGACTTAATCCTAGGACTAGCTATGACCTCTCTACTTCCTAGGGTTAGAACGCTTGGGTTCGATACTGAAGAGTACATCTGTGAAGCGGCGCATCTGTGAAGCACTATGCGAGGCAGTAGGCTCCTCAAACATATATGGATTTACCCCGTAAATCCATAAATGGGGCCGGAAAGTACCAGATAATCGTCAAAAATAACGAAACGAGGGACAAACTCCTGGAAGGTTTCAAATGTGGGGAGATTGAAATCAACCCCTTCTTAGTGGAAAGCCTGTCGAGAACAGTGAAGATTGGCAGATTCCCCCTTGAATACATCCAAAAAAGTAATGATGTCATTCACAAGGTGTTCTCTAAATGGGGAACCGTTAAGAACATAAAACAGGGAACCGATCCCGACAAACTGGAATGGAAATTAGGAGAAGTCACCTTCACAATGGAGATGAAGAATTCTGTTCCAAACTTTGTCACTATTGGCTCAGCTATAGTTATGGTTAATTACCCAGGTGTGAAGAGGCAATGTTTTAGGTGTGGATCCTACGAGCACATGGGAGCAGAATGTGGCAAGGCACAATGTAGTAATTGCGGTGATTCTGGGCATTCCCTACAAAACTGCAATAACCCTTGCAAAAAATGCCACCAGGCAGACCACAGGTTCAACACCTGTACACACAGAACATTAGCAGAACGAGCGGGGTGCGATACAACCGTTCCTCACTCCTCTCCCCCATCCCAGACAATACGGAAACACCCAAAGAACGCAACTCCACTGTTCCTCCTCTACCTACAACAGGAGCCAAATCTAAAGGGGGGAGCGGGAGAATTTCAAACAGACCATACTGGGGACAACAAACAAACTCAAAAGCCAAAGAAAAGCAGAAAACAAGAATCCTCCCCCCCCACACACACAAACACACATATACAGCCAAAGAAACACAGAAAGTGGAAATGGAAACCTCTGTCTTTTGTACATGCAAAAGACTGCCCAATGGCGGAAACCCAATCACCCCCCCCCACAACCGACATAGGAATAAACCCTCGTCCATTTCCCAGAATAATATAAGGGGGAGCTACCATTCTCCAACTCGTTCAAACAGACCAAGAAGGTCATGGAAGGTTTGTCACCGCTATAGAAAGGGGCCGCGAGCCACGTTTTATCCACTACCAGGAGGGTACATCCAAACCCTGTGTTAATCTGGAATGGGGAAACTTCGCTGTGCCTGACATTCTTAGCGAACAACAGGACTCCTTTAGGAACACCATCGTAGCCGCTAATCTGGACTTACACCAAAGTGACATAAAGCATTGCACCAAGCAGTAATTGAAATAGCTAACGGGGAGGTACTAAACCTCAACCGTACCCTCTAAAACTCAACTATCAACATGAACAACAAATTTCGCATCGCCACTCTCAACATTAACGGTCTGCGCTCAGTCTCCGCACAACGCGCTGTTTGGAGCCTACTCTTACTGCATGAGGTTCATGTACTCTTTCTTCAGGAGACGCATTTCTATCAGTACTGGGACATAGAAAAGTTCTCCAGAAGCTTCCCCGTACAGAGCTTCTGGTGTTATTTTGGAGAGCGCTGCGCGAGGAGGGGGATGGGAATCCTTGTTCGTCAGCCTATTCTAGAAGGGTTTTTCAATGTACAGAAGAGATGCTGCAGGATCTAGTCTCTATAGACTGTAAGTTTGGAGGTAGAGTCATCCGCTTCCTTAATGTATATGCCCCTAACAACGTCCACCAGCGAAGCAGGTTCTTCACGTCCCTAGAACCCTGTTTACACGGGGCTCAGTATATCAGCGCTGGGGGGGGGGGGGACTGGAACTGCATCGCTGACGTAAGATTTGACAAAGTTGGTGGCAACAACTCCGATACCGGTGTCTCTAGGGAACTGCAACTGTGTTGTGATAATGTCGACCTCATCGACATCTGGAGGGAACACAATCCAGACACAGTCGGCACCACATGGGCGAGAGGAGGAATCGCAACGCGATTCGACCGCCTTTATATCTCCAGAAACCTAGGGCCACGAGTTATTTCGGTAAGGCATATAGCGGTTGGTAGTTCGATAACAGACCACAGAATGGTTCTGTTGAACATCGAACTACCCAAGGTCGTAGAAACATCGAGAGGACCTTGGAAAATGCCTCCAAACTTCCCCAAAATTTACAACACGGATTTACAGCTGCTATGCGAAAAAAGGAAAAACCCAACTGGAACTGGGACGCGTGGGCCCGGTTCAAAACCGAGGCAAAAGAGCTCTTCCAAAACATCGGGAGAGAAAGAGCTCATGCCCAAAGAAAAAAAATAATTATTCGCCTTGCGATGCACAAGGAACTCGCACTCGTGTCAGTAGACTTAGAAAAAGCGTTCGATAGTGCAAAGCACAACTTCCTGCACTATATCCTAGAAAAAGTCGGAGTGGCGGCTGCGTAAGGGAAGTAATCAAAAGCATGTACGGGAAAAACAGCAACGCACATTGCGATTAATGGGTTTCTTTCCAAAACCATTCCCATACGCTGAGGGGTTCGGCAAGGCTGCCCCTAAGCCCCCTTCTTTTCTCTCTAGTACTTGAACCTCTCCTAAAAATCGAGGAGACGCGTGCAGTAAGAGGAATAGCCCTGCCAATAGGCTCCAAACAGAGTAAGACTGTCATATATGCTGATGATATTGTCGGAACTTTTCGGGATTCCCATTCCATTCATGTCTTCTTCGGCATACTGCGACAGTTTAGCGTGCTCAGTGGTCTTCACACCAACTCCGAAAAAACAAGAATCAAACTTTATGGAAATTTTGGCCTTGCAAATCTTCCATATGGTTTTAAACCCACACCCAGCCCCTTAACAATTCTAGATATTCCCTTCCTCGCAACCCCGGTGCTACAAACACCAAAGTTAATTGAATCATGTCGGGAAAAACTCATCTTTTTCAACCAACTACCTTTCATTCGAAGGTGGACCGACTGTCATTAAGACAATCCTGAAACCAGTGCTGCTACACACTATCAACCTAACAAACATCACAAACACACAGGACAACACATCTACAGACATATTACAAAATTCTTCTGGAACAACAGAAAATACAAGGTGAACCCCCCACAAAAAGGGGGGTGGTCTTCACACCTTTCCAATCCTCAAATACTGCCACTTAACCAACACAGCTCAAACCATACGGAAAGCACTCGCATCGAATCACCCTTCTCATTAGATATTTTATAGGATATTTCCTACCGTACTTTGGGACCACTGGCCACGCCGGACCATGTTCGGAGACGGTGCCGGAGTAGTATTATACAATCATCAAGCTGTTTAAAAAACTGGCAACGGATGGAGTCCGAGTACTTCAGCTTAGCCCAGGCAAGCTGTACTGGAAAATATTCGATACATTTGGCTGGGAAAAGCCAGATCTCGGCACGAACGAAGAGGTGCTCTTTACGAACATAAAAAACAGCTGGGGACAACCCTTTCACCGGTACTTAGCTTGGAGAATTGCCTACGGCAGACTCCCGGTGAAACTTGTCAAATCCGCCTACAGTTCACGACCATGTACTCCCTTCTGCGACGTCTGTGGCGCAGTAGAAACTGTGGGGCATCTCTTCTATCACTGCCCGCCAGTACAGCGTGTTTGGCGTAGGCTGGCCGAGGTGCTTGAGATCCCGGTGCTCACACACACTGAAGTAGTCCTGCTACAATTCCCGCCCCCGATAACCAAAAAAAAGAAACACATGATTTTCCTATTAAATGTGATCAAACATCACATCTGGAAAATCAGGAAACACACCTTCTCACTGTGGAAGACCGCATTTATCTCCATATTAGGAAGTGTCTCTCCGTCTATCTCCGCCGTTTCCTGGAGCAAGAAAGGTACCGGCTGGGCGAAGACCGGTTCCTCATGAGATGGTGCGGCCGGCCAACCATCTGCAAGATCATACAGGGGTAAGATAGAGTAAGATAGTAAGATAGGCTGAATCTCCTGTGGAGTAAGATAGGCTGAATCTCAGCCTATCTTACTCCACAGGCCAATGATGAGATACGTTGAACTCACAAAATTTTTTTTTGAGTGTAAGAAACATATGGGGAACACGGAGCGCATTAGGGTCATAAAACTAACTATTAAATAAATAACCCCCCACCCCCCCCCCCCCCCACCCCCCCCCCCCCCCACCCCCCCCCCCCCCCACCCCCCCCCCCCCCCACCCCCCCCCCCCCCCACCCCCCCCCCCCCCCACCCCCCCCCCCCCCCACCCCCCCCCCCCCCCACCCCCCCCCCCCCCCACCCCCCCCCCCCCCCACCCCCCCCCCCCCCCACCCCCCCCCCCCCCCACCCCCCCCCCCCCCCACCCCCCCCCCCCCCCACCCCCCCCCCCCCCCACCCCCCCCCCCCCCCACCCCCCCCCCCCCCCACCCCCCCCCCCCCCCACCCCCCCCCCCCCCCACCCCCCCCCCCCCCCACCCCCCCCCCCCCCCACCCCCCCCCCCCCCCACCCCCCCCCCCCCCCACCCCCCCCCCCCCCCACCCCCCCCCCCCCCCACCCCCCCCCCCCCCCACCCCCCCCCCCCCCCACCCCCCCCCCCCCCCACCCCCCCCCCCCCCCACCCCCCCCCCCCCCCACCCCCCCCCCCCCAAAACTGTATAAATTACATTAGGATAATTTTGCAATTCGTTATCTCGGCCGAAGGACGTCAAATATAATTACTAGATAGGCAGTTACAATGTTTTGGCTGATGAGTATTGGATACAAAATAATAATAATAATAATAATAATAATAATAATAATAATAATTTGTTAGCAGAAAGTTGCCTGCAATTTAGAAAATAATTTTTGGCTGAGCTTATGCTTCGTATTTTTAAATATGATTAGCAATTACTAAGTGATCTGTAATATATTACTATGCATTAAGAGTACTTTGCTTATAATTAATATGTGTGTGTGTGTGTGTGTGTGTGTGTGTGTGTGTGTGTGTGTGTGTGTGTGTGTGTGTGTGTGTGTGTGTGTGTGTGTGTGTGTGTGTGTGTGTGTGTGTGTGTGTGTGTGTGTGTGTGTGTGTGTGTTGTTAAACCAACACAAGTGTGAAACATATGCAAGTAGTGAACGCAACAATGAAAAAAAAATATTAATCCAAAACTACGAACAATGATTGTTCTTAATAGATTTCTTTTGCAAAAAATTCAAATGACGTCATAGTAAACTTCAGAAGCCTCGTATATAAATACTCGGTCATTCAGAGAAACTTCGAATGTTTTAAAAACATTCCCTGATAACGATTGTTTCAGACTTTAACCAGTGGCGAAGATGAACTTCATTTCCGTCGTTAACAATATATTTCAGACAATCCCTAGCCGTAATCTATGCCAGAGAAATTTGTAGCATAAATTAAGAGGGGATGAAATAAAAATTTTCGGGTTGATCTGAAGCCATATTGTTATCAGTTATGAAATACGTAGCGGTGCAAACGTGAAGCACAGGTCACACTTGATAGGACCGGGAGCGTCAATGTCAAGTTTTTGACAAACAAACAGACAAACAAGTCAAGTTTGCAGGCGCAAACGTGACTTGTTTGTCTGTTTGGTTACTTGGGAAATGGAGTAAAACCAGATTTAAAATAGCTTGGTATATTTAACATATATATATATATATATATATATATATTTGCGTTTGAATCTGGATCCATTGAAGTCACGATTTTATCTTCCCTATAGACTTCACGTAGAAGACAAGCTATATTTGAAATGTAATGTCAGATATAGTTTTACGTGAACAGCCGAAATTACAGACAATATAGGACTGTCGAAGTGTAAAATTGAGATTATGCAATGAGTGGTCCTAACAAACAGTAATTTGGGAATAAACGTGGTTCACTGGAATTCGGGTTCAACATGAAATAACAAGGTTCATGTCCGGATTAGTAGCTGCTATTAGAGGTTGCCAATTTGCCGGTGACTGGGAGAGCGCTATTCTCATTTCTCTCACGTGTAAGACGAGGCATTAATGAGTATTGCTATGGTGTTTGACAGGAGGAATGGGAGGAAACATATAGTGAAGGCCGGTGAGGAGGTCTGATCGGTTAAAGTTCGGACTGGAAAAACAACAGATATATATATATATATAATATATATATGTATATTATATATTTGTTGAAAGTAAATCTTGGGTATAATAAATGTTAAAGATACCATGCAATTTTAAACCTGGGTTTACTCCATTTCCCAAGTAAACAAACAGACAAACAAGTCAAGTTTGCGACTGCAAGTGTTGCAAGTCTAGCTGATCCTACAGGTAGTGCAACACCAAGGCAACATATGGTAGAGCTTATATCACTGTATATTGCCGGTGACAGGGAGATCAAGGCAACACATGGCAAAGGTGATATAAGCTCTGATCTCTAAACTTAATATTTACTTTTACAAAACACATCTCCTAGAGGAGATGTGTTTTGGCATTAAGGGTAAATATTAAGAGATGAAAGGTGCTTCTCCTCCAGGAGATGTGCTTTGCATTAAGGTTAATATTAAGATTAGTGATCAGAGCTTGTTCTACCATGAGGTGCCTTGGTCTTATATTGTCTGTAATTTCGGCTGTTCACGTACAAGACAAGTAATAATTGAAATGTAATGTCAGATATAGTTTTACGTGAACAGCCGAAATTACAGACAATATAGGACTGTCGAAGTGTAAACATTGAGTTTATGCAATAAGTGGTCCTAACAAACAGTAATTAGGGAATAAACGTGGTTCACTGGAATTCGGGTACAACATGAAATAACTAGGTGCATGTCCGGATTAGTAGCTGCTGTTAGAGGTTGCCAAATTGCGGGTGACTGGGAGAGCCGTATTGTCATTTCTCCCTCGTGTACGTTACGAGGTATTAATGAGAATTGCTATGTGTTTTACGGGAGGTATGGGGGAAACATATAGTGAAGTTCGGTGTGGAGGTCTGATATGTGTTAAAGTTCGGCCTAGAAAAAAAAAAAAATATATATATATATATATGCCAGAGAAACTTGTAACATAGCACTGTTAACGTGAAGAAAAGGTCACAATTGATAGGAAACTGGGAGCGTCTATGTCTCAAAATACAAAGTATGCGTTTGAATCTGGATCCATTATGATAACGATGATAATGACATGCAATAATCGGAAATATTATGATAATGATGATAATGACATGCAGCTGACTTCTTAAAAGACTTGATGAGTCGGTTGTATTTTTTCATATATATACGACTGGAAATTTGGGCAAACGGAAATGGCTGTCAGTTTAATGTTAGTAAATGTAAAGTTGTGCACTTTGGAGTGATTAGAATTCTAGCGGCATATTACATTAGTGGGGTTATGCTATAAGAAACTGAAGAGGCAAGGGATCTTGGCGTATTGGTCGATAGGAATTTGAAGTTTAAAATAATTTGTTGTATTTGTTGAAGTTGTATTTGTAAAAATTACAAATACAACTCAGAGGATAATTTCTATGCTGAAGCGAACCTTGGCATATAAAGATAAGAAAGTCATTCTGCTTCTTTATAAGGATTTGATAAGACCACACTTGGATTAATGAATTAATAGTAAAATTTAAAGTAAAATAGAAAAATAAATAGTAAAAGTTACAAATACAACTCAGAGGAAAATTTCTATGCTGAAGCGAACTTTGGCATATAAAGATAAGAAAGTCATTCTGGCTCCTTATAAGGATTTGGTAAGACCACACCTGGATTAATGTGCACAGATTTGGTCTCCTTGGAACACGGGAGACCAAATCTGTGCACATTAATCCAGGTGTGGTGTTATCTTGGAAAGGGAGCAAAAAAGAGTTACAAAGATTATATATCCAGATTATTGGCTACATTATGAGAACAGATTGCGAGTATGTGGATTAGAGGCTCTGGTTAACAGGAGAAAGGGGGGGGTGATATGATAGAGGTCTGTAAACGTTTGAATGGGTGTGTTATAGGATTTCAAATGAAGAAATGTTTCGTTACGTGGAAGGTGGGGAGAGAATACTTGGCATCCATGGAAGTTAAGCTTGTTCCGAGTCAAAACAAGGGCTAAGAGATAAATTTTGCTCCCAGAGAGCGGTGATTGAGTGGAATAATTTGCCGTTAAGGGTAGTGAGTGCATCTATTGTGAATGAATATAAGGGAGGGTATAATTGTTGGTTTGAGTGATTAATAGCCTCAAACGATGAGTCTGAGTATTATTATCTCAGACCTCCTGGACTCCCTGGGGGTCTGAGATAATGAGATAATAATAATAATAATAATAATAATAATTCCCCTGAAGGAACACCGCCTTTTCGTGTCGGTGGAGCTTGCGTGCTTCAGTCATGTTGAGAGCTATTTTGGCGGTAGCATAGCTGCCAGCAGTGCCACCCTTGACAGAGACAGGTCTCAACTGAGGAGCCTGATTAATAGTGTTCCATCCCCCATCTTAATTGTGAAAATGAAGAAGTTGATGATCATACCGGATCAGTCGACGCCCAGTTCATCAAGGGCTGTGTCAGATGTTGGGAATCCTGAGATCAGGCGACAAGGGGGCTACAGGACCCAGCTCTCCTTGCAAGGCAATCGTTGCAAGAAACTCAAACGCGAATGGAAGAAATAAAACGTAAAAAATGGACTGTAGAAGAAAACAGAAGTTATGAAATGATTTTATAGATCAACACCAGAATAGGTGGGCGGGGTCTGCTACAAGTGAGACAGACTGTGGAAGAAGAAGAAATTAGCTTAAGAAGATACATCGGCAATAGTTCTGAGCCAATGCTTCAATCAATTACACAAGATGGCCTTCTAAAAGCAACAGGAAACAAACCCTATTACAAAAAGGAACAACAAAGTCACCGATGTGTGCTCTGGAAAAATAAACCATTGTATGGCTAATATCTCCAAAATCATACTGAGGACAAAATTGATGTGAACAAGACGGGGCAATGGATACAATACGGATACATTAAGAAAGAAACAGAAGGATTTATTCTAGCAGCTCAAGAACAGGCATTACAAACTCATGCAATCAAAGCAAATATTTTGAATATCAATAATAACAGCAAATGCAGATTATGCGATCAGAAAGATGAGACTGTAGAAGAACTAATCAGTGCCTGCAGCAAGTTAACTCAAACTGACTCTAAATACCGCCATGATCAATTGGCCAAAATAAATCATTGGCATGTATGCAAAAAATACGGCTTTCCCACTTTTGATAACTGGTGGCAGCATAAAATAGTGACTGTATTGGAAAACGAAACAGCAAAAATTTTTCTGGGACTTTCGAATTCAAACTGATAGGAATTTTAAACACAATAGACCTGACATCACAATTATCGAATATTGACAGGTTTCGATTATCGATATCTCAGTACCTAGTGGTAACAACAAAGAACTCAAAAAATTACTACATATCGAGATCTGTCAATCGCAGTTGACAGGCTGTGGCTTAAAACACACCAAAGTCATCCTATCAGTTATCGGTGATCTTGGTGCAACTTCAAAGAAGCCCTCCAACTATTTACAGCAATTAAACTTTAACGAAGTGACCCCATATGACCTACAAAAATAGCATTACTTGGGACAGTCCATATTTTACGACGCTACCTGACGGACTTTTCTTAGATTCTTGGGTAGAATCTGAATTGTTCTGAATTACCAGTCAAATTTTTGTTTATATGATATCTTGTTTTGACTGTATATCAATTATGTGAATAAAATAATAATAATTAAACACAGCTTATATTAGGTATCCTCTGTACCAATATAACTGAGTAGTCTGAACAAAAATAGAACGGAGCAATGACTTCTCGTTCGCAAAGAACTCTGAATGCAGCAATGTTTATTCCTCATCCAAATTCTAAACCATAATTATGAAACCATTTTCATCGGCTGGTCTGAAACTAATTTCTCTAATATCTAATTCTAATATCTTCGTAATAAAAGGATTCCATTTTTGATCTTTATAGCAATATTTCATGTTATTTAAAAATAAATAAAACTACAAAAAATATAAAATGTATAAACAGATAGCAAAATATCTTCACTTCAACCATAGTACTCATGTGTTATAGGTTTAGGGCCTTCATGCGTGAGAGCAAAGGGGAAATAAGTTGCAATTTGTGGTTAGTGTATCCGCTCTCCAAGTAAACCATCTCTAGTCATAACCATCATTACGTTATGTAAATTCTTGAATGAATAATTTTTTTGCGAACAATTATGAATAAACTCTGCGGATTGTTGATTATAAACAGATGAAGAGAAAGAATTATGACAATGTAAAAGTGACAATTGAGATTGATGGCTTTAGGAGTGAAGTAAGATTCTTTTCATATTCCCCGCTATCTCTTACGGCTACAGTGAGGGTAAACGTTTCTGAGCAGTTTGCTCGCCCTGAATGGACATGGAGATTATGCATCACTACAGGAAGTTAAAATGCTTTTGGTCTTTTATGTTTGAATATATCTGTTGCCTCGTAGGCTGTAACTTGCTCAACTAGATCGTTGGGGTGTGTGGACGTTTTTAGGGAAAACTTTGTAGCTAAAGATTGTAGGAAAGAGAAAATATATGGAATATTGTATCTCGATGAAGCTGATTGTTTCTGACGAACCATGAGGCGTTTAGAACCATTCGCCAGCATCTGTTTTGTACAAGTTGCAGTTTGAGAATGTTAATATTCGAGGTATGGATCCAGGCTGGAGAAGCATAAGTGACTATGGGACGAATCGTCAGGTAGTAGGAAAGCAATTTGATTCTGATGTTTAGCTTGCTGTTCCTGTTAATTAGACGGTAGATCTAGCCGATGGCTTTAGATGCCTTTGCTCACATAGTCTTGATGTGTTGGTTAAAAGTTAATTTTTTGTCGAGCACGACACCAAGGTATTTTGTTTCTGTCTGCCAGGGAATTTTGGTATTGAATAGTAAGACATCTCCTGTAGGAGATATCGATCTTTTCGTGAAGAGAATTGCTGAGCTTTCTGGAGAATTCTGGATTTGAAGAAACGGAATGTGTGCAGTACCCATATAGGAAAAATAAATATCTGCCAATCAAACTTTCTCTTTGAACTATGATTCGTAATCTCCTTTTTATATATAGATTTGTCGTTTACCTAACCTAATGGAAGTGAACGAGTTAAGTCCATTGTGATGACTGAGCAATTTGTTGCGAATACCCCGACGTATATGATAATGCAAAATATTGTTTGTTATTACTCTATAAGTAATAATTTTTCTTTGTAATTGTAGTAATATATAAAAGACACAGTAAATAAACTATCGAAAAAATACACAAACGCGCTTAGTATTATACTTTGTGCAACATATTTGCACGATTTCGGTAAAAAAGTAAAATATCATCAACATTTTGATTATTTGGAATGAAAATACTGAAAACTTTGATATTGGAAGTCTATACATTTGGCAGTGTATCTTCAGTTTTCATAGAGAAACACTCACAACCACAGGGTGTCGTAAGCCACAATATAAGCAGGTGTGTTATGCTACTGCTTACGACGAAACATGACATAAGCAGGCAATTGCAATACAAATGGAAGTGGAAGCTTCTGGCGAGGAATTTCAGGGATACTTTTTGGGATGGGCTTGTGAAAACAGAGTTGCTTCAGTGTATTCATGCTTAATCATCTGTAGGAATACGGAATTCCAGTCCCCATGAAAATGAACACCCTTTCAAAGAATAGATAGTTTTTCTCTCCTACCAAATCTTCAAACATATTTTCACCTCCAGACAGAAAATTGAGAAATGCACCGATTCTATTTCCGATTTTTGACATTCCGACAGTGTGTCTCCTATTTTTTTTTATTTCATGAAATAAAAAAGGATAACTGCGATGAATATTGGCTAATATTCATAGCAGTTAGCGATGAATGAACTAGGGCACATAGTTCGCCAATGTGTAACAGAATAATTTTTCAATCAAATATTTCAAGCCATCTTAACACATCGTTCTTTTCTCACTGGGTAATAGCTTATTACATGAAACAGATCCATTTAGTTTTACTTGCATTGTTGCAAGTGTTGCAAGTCTAGCTGCAACACTTGCAGTCTTTTCTACTTGGGAAATGGAGTAAAACCAGATTTAAAATAGCTTGGTATATTTAATACATATATATATATATATATATATATATATATATATATATATATATATATATATATATATATATATATATATATATATATATATAATGGTCAAAATTGATAGGAAACTGGGAGCGTCTTTGTCTCAAAATACCTAGTCTGCGTTTGAATTTCGATCCATTGAAATCACGATTTTATCTTCCCTGTAGACTTCACGTAGAAGACAAGTTATAATTGAAATGTAATGTCAGATATAGTTTTACCTTCTACTTGAACAGCCGAAATTACAGACAATATAGGAGTGTCGAAGTGTAAACATTGAGTTTATACAATAAGTGGTCCTAGCAAACAGTAATTAGGGAATAAACCTGGTTCACTGGAATTCGGGTTCAACATGAATTAACTAGGTGCATATCCGGATGAGTAGCTGCTGTTAGAGGTTGCTAATTTGCCTGTGACTGGGAGAGACGTATTGTCATTTCTCTCTCGTGTACTTTCTAGGCATTAATGAGAATTGCTATGTGTTTTACGGGAGGTAAGGGGGAAACATATAGTGAAGGTTGGTGTGGAGGTCTGATATGTGTTAAAGTTTGAACTAGAAAAACAACAGAGCGTTTGTATATATATATATATATATATATATTATATATTTGTAGAAATATATAACATTTATACCCATATATATATATATTTATATATTTGGGTATAAATGTTAAAGATACCAAGCAATTTTAAACCTGGTATTACTCCATTTCCCAAGTAAGTGTTGCAAGTCCAGCTGATCATACAGGTAGTGGAAAACCAAGGCAATTCAAAAAAGAATAAAAAAACGTGTTTTTTTATTTTTTTTCCAAAAAAGTTATTATAAAAAACGCGTTTTTTAAATCCCCCCCCCCCAAAAAAAGTTATCAGTATCAATTGATAACGATGAGCTCACTCATCTCCACTAGGCTGAGCAGACATCTTCTGGTGGAGAGGGGATGGTGAGAGACTAGGATGATGGGTTTAAGTGGGGGAGTATTGCAAGGAAGACATATGTCATCCTCTGTGATATCACAGAATGAGAGACATATGTTCCCCAGAAATATCCAAACACATAACGACATTGTTGTCACGTTTTGTTTGGCTATGGAATTGTGTGTGATGTTTTTGAGATATCTTGGAATTTTCCCAGGCTGACACACATCCGTCATTGTCGTCATGATTTATCCAACACCATGTAGAACCATGTCCGTGAATCATCTGCGCAAAAGTTTCATTTTGAAGGAACGGTCAGGGTTAAGGGTCAGGTAAACAGTACTATAAAGAAAAATAAACGAGTCAAGTGTCTTTGCAGTTACGACAATTCGTTCATCCTGTGAAGTTATCGAATTGTGTTGTGGTGATTGGTATCAAGGAAAGTAAAGTAAATTAAAATAATGGGTGAGCCACAGAAGTCATTGAAATAGCACGAGACAAAACTCTTCACCTAGCTATAAAACGATGGAAACCGATTATTATTTTAGAAGACACGTATATTTTGATGTATTTATCCAGGACCACTTGGGAAAAATTACGCAGGAAGTGGTCTGATATCCTCGGCTACTTGCAAAGAAGTGTTGACTATGAAATGGACCTCGGTGAGTGTTATATTCTGAAATGTCAAGATGGGGAACTAATACTTGATGATACAGGAGCTGATGGAAGTAAGGTTTTTTCTATTAGTTGTGAAGAAGCTGAGAGATTTTCACCAAAAATGTACGACATTGATAATCATTTACTATTTTTGGAAACTGAATTACCATCTGTTCGTATAATGGGAAAAATTATCACCCAATATTTAAATTCTTCAATGGTAAAATTAGACTTACAAGATTTTATCCAATTCGATAAAGATTCTTTATTTTGGGACATTTATGAACATTTTACAAAAACTGTTTGTGTATATTTGCTGACAAAAGAATACAGAGAATGTTTAGTGAGGCATGGTGTCATTTCCCGACTGACAAAATATCAAACGTATGGAAGTGTGGTTATCTTGGTATCTGATTTAAAAATTCTTTTGCATGACCAGCTATTTTGATGTAATGTAACCAAGAAACAGTGAGTAACAAAAATGTTATTCATTGAACTCTTTGGAAAATATTAAGAGTCTAAACTAAATAATGTGAAGTATTTTAGGTAATTACATGTTTTCGAATTTTTCTCAGTGAATATACTTGTAAATAGTATTTCAGCAAAATAAAATGTGCATTTGTAAACTTAAATCAACAAAGATGTGTGTTTTTGTTGTTGTGTTTTCCCACAGTGAATTTTTACTCAGTTATTCTGATTAGATCTTGATATTTAAATCCACAACTTTATATCTTAATGCAATTCTGTTTAATTATTTTAAAAAAATCACAACTGTGAAATTAATGCCGGGACAGGAAAAAAAAGTGCTGAAAACGAATGTCCATGTATTGATTATTTTAGAAATTGTCTAATGCTACCTATTGATATTATTTGAGTTATCTGAAAACAAGTTGTTCACATAATCGAAAACCCGAACTGTTAGAATCTGGTTATTTTACAGAGAGAGAGAGAGAGAGAGAAGCACCTAATTAAACCAACAAAACGTGACTTTAACACTTCTTTAAAGTTTGGCATAGAGAAAATGTTTGTACTCTACAGATAACACATATACAAATTTTACCTTTCCCTACACAAAGTAAGATAAAAACACACCAACAGTATATCCAACAGCATGTGAAAACATGTCGTTGAGTCATCTGCACAAAAGGTTCATTTTTGAAGGAATGGTCAGGGTAGGGGATGGAAAGTGTAAACAGTACTATAAGAAAATACCATAGAGTCGAGTGACTTTGGACTTAAGGTAATCGTTCATCCACTGCAGCTGCTGTTTTGTGATTTGTGTTTGGTAATGCAAAAATAATGGGTGAGCCACAAATTCTTTGAAAGTTTCTTTGTGAAAAGTTCTAATTGTTTAGAATTTTGTAAAGGAAAGTTACCATAAAGTATACGATCAGAGCTAATAATCAGTGAAATAATAATAAATAACTATTTATTTGTGGTGCCATATGAACTAATCTAAGAAGAAGAAGAAGAAGAAGAAGAAGAATTAACGAAAACGATTATGAAAAATCGACAGTGGGTGAAAAATACGAATTTTCAGTTATCATTGGGATAATTGATGTACAATTTTTGTTGAATAAGAGTTGAAATTTATTTCCTAAAGAAATTTGTATTCTGATGGAATTAGTGTAAGATATGCAGTGACAAAATCACCTTGTAGTTGGAAAGAATTTCCTGAAAGAGTTAAAAAGCAGAATTCTTGGTTAATAAAATATACCCATCAGCTGAAGTGGGAAATTGGTTCATGAGCTTTGGACAAACTAAGAGATTGGATGATAGAATCAACATGCAAATATCATATATTACTTGCCAAAGGAAGAGAAAAATCAAAAACATTAACGAAGTTAATAAGGAGGCCTGTTCTTGATTTAAATGAAATTGGATGCCCAAAACATGAAAACATAACGTGTACTTTTAAATGCTTTTAGAAACATAACGAAAGATTCTGTGCTTTTAATAATTCTCTGAAGTATACATATTGGATTCAAAGAAACAAATACACAACCCTTAATTTTACTACAGTAATAAATTCCCAACGAACACCAAACGAAAAATTAACTTTCAGATGGGAGTCACATTGTCAAAACCATACGATGGCAATTCCACAACCATGGAAGAACCTTTGATGTATTTTTCAATTTATTTATTTTCTGTATTGTTAGATTCAGTAAATACAATTTGTAAATAATATTTTGTTCAATAAAATGTGTAAATTTAAATGAACAAATTGGGTGTCGTATATGTGTTATACAAATTTAAGAAGGAAGATAACATTTTTTTTCCTTGTGAAATTTCATGCCACAAAGTAACCAGAGAATTTTTTTTTTGATTTAAAAGTCTTATTTGTTCGTTATCTACAAACAAGGTTAATGAAAATTAACAGTGGGGGAAAATAATTCACAAATAAATTCTACTTACAGAAATAGGTTAAGAGCACAAGGAATAGAAGGTAAAATTAATAGTTATATTGGTAATTTCCCAATGGAAACCAAGAGATTGAAACAAAACACACGATTTCTCACCTACATACAACAAAAGGCGACCAGATAAGATAGATACCTTAAAGATAAGACTTACTGAGAAATATACAGTGTTGGAAAATAAATTCACATATACTTTATATATTTATTAATTCTGCTCAGTTATTCTGTTAGAATATGACGTGTAAAAGTAAAATACAGAAAATGACGAATCAATTTGAAAAAAAAAAAAATAATTTCACTTGTCAGAATTCCATACTCTAACAGCAATCGGAATTCGAAACCGGAAATAACACTTACCCTAAACAAAACGTGGCATAGGCTTTCCCACCAAGCTTGGGCAAATTTAAGATAAGACGTAATGAGAAATATTCAGTGTTGGAAAATAAATTCACATATACTTTATATATTTATAGGAAGTTACAGGAAGTTAAAATGCTTTTGGTCTTTTATGTTTGAATATATCTGTTGCCTCGTAGGCTGTAACTTGCTCAACTAGATCGTTGGGGTGTGTGGACGTTTTTAGGGAAAACTTTGTAGCTAAAGATTGTAGGAAAGAGAAAATATATGGAATATTGTATCTCGATGAAGCTGATTGTTTCTGACGAACCATGAGGCGTTTAGAACCATTCGCCAGCATCTGTTTTGTACAAGTTGCAGTTTGAGAATGTTAATATTCGAGGTATGGATCCAGGCTGGAGAAGCATAAGTGACTATGGGACGAATCGTCAGGTAGTAGGAAAGCAATTTGATTCTGATGTTTAGCTTGCTGTTCCTGTTAATTAGACGGTAGATCTAGCCGATGGCTTTAGATGCCTTTGCTCACATAGTCTTGATGTGTTGGTTAAAAGTTAATTTTTTGTCGAGCACGACACCAAGGTATTTTGTTTCTGTCTGCCAGGGAATTTTGGTATTGAATAGTAAGACATCTCCTGTAGGAGATATCGATCTTTTCGTGAAGAGAATTGCTGAGCTTTCTGGAGAATTCTGGATTTGAAGAAACGGAATGTGTGCAGTACCCATATAGGAAAAATAAATATCTGCCAATCAAACTTTCTCTTTGAACTATGATTCGTAATCTCCTTTTTATATATAGATTTGTCGTTTACCTAACCTAATGGAAGTGAACGAGTTAAGTCCATTGTGATGACTGAGCAATTTGTTGCGAATACCCCGACGTATATGATAATGCAAAATATTGTTTGTTATTACTCTATAAGTAATAATTTTTCTTTGTAATTGTAGTAATATATAAAAGACACAGTAAATAAACTATCGAAAAAATACACAAACGCGCTTAGTATTATACTTTGTGCAACATATTTGCACGATTTCGGTAAAAAAGTAAAATATCATCAACATTTTGATTATTTGGAATGAAAATACTGAAAACTTTGATATTGGAAGTCTATACATTTGGCAGTGTATCTTCAGTTTTCATAGAGAAACACTCACAACCACAGGGTGTCGTAATTATCATCATCATCATTATCATAATATTTCCGATTATTGCATGTCATTATCATCGTTATCATAATGGATCCAGATTCAAACGCATACTTTGTATTTTGAGACATAGACGCTCCCAGTTTCCTATCAATTGTGACCTTTTCTTCACGTTAACAGTGCTATGTTACAAGTTTCTCTGGCATATATATATATATATATATTTTTTTTTTTCTAGGCCGAACTTTAACACATATCAGACCTCCACACCGAACTTCACTATATGTTTCCCCCATACCTCCCGTAAAACACATAGCAATTCTCATTAATACCTCGTAACGTACACGAGGGAGAAATGACAATACGGCTCTCCCAGTCACCCGCAATTTGGCAACCTCTAACAGCAGCTACTAATCCGGACATGCACCTAGTTATTTCATGTTGTACCCGAATTCCAGTGAACCACGTTTATTCCCTAATTACTGTTTGTTAGGACCACTTATTGCATAAACTCAATGTTTACACTTCGACAGTCCTATATTGTCTGTAATTTCGGCTGTTCACGTAAAACTATATCTGACATTACATTTCAATTATTACTTGTCTTGTACGTGAACAGCCGAAATTACAGACAATATAGGACCAAGGCACCTCATGGTAAAAGTAGAACAAGCTCTGATCACTAATCTTAATATTAACCTTAATGCAAAGCACATCTCCTGGAGGAGAAGCACCTTTCATCTCTTAATATTTACCCTTAATGCCAAAACACATCTCCTCTAGGAGATGTGTTTTGTAAAAGTAAATATTAAGTTTAGAGATCAGAGCTTATATCACCTTTGCCATGTGTTGCCTTGATCTCCCTGTCACCGGCAATATACAGTGATATAAGCTCTGCCATATGTTGCCTTGGTGTTCCACTACCTGTAGGATCAGCTAGACTTGCAACACTTGCAGTCGCAAACTTGACTTGTTTGTCTGTATGTTTACTTGGGAAATGGAGTAAAACCAGGTTTAAAATTGCATGGTATCTTTAACATTTATTATACCCAAGATTTACTTTCAACAAATATATAATATACATATATATATTATATATATATATATATCTGTTGTTTTTCCAGTCCGAACTTTAACCGATCAGACCTCCTCACCGGCCTTCACTATATGTTTCCTCCCATTCCTCCTGTCAAACACCATAGCAATACTCATTAATGCCTCGTCTTACACGTGAGAGAAATGAGAATAGCGCTCTCCCAGTCACCGGCAAATTGGCAACCTCTAATAGCAGCTACTAATCCGGACATGAACCTTGTTATTTCATGTTGAACCCGAATTCCAGTGAACCACGTTTATTCCCTAATTACTGTTTGTTAGGACCACTTATTGCATAATCTCAATGTTTACACTTCGACAGTCCTATATTGTCTGTAATTTCGGCTGTTCACGTAAAACTATATCTGACATTACATTTCAAATATAGCTTGTCTTCTACGTGAAGTCTATAGGGAAGATAAAATCGTGACTTCAATGGATCCAGATTCAAACGCAAATATATATATATATATATATATGTATATGTTAAATATACCAAGCTATTTTAAATCTGGTTTTACTCCATTTCCCAAGTAACCAAACAGACAAACAAGTCACGTTTGCGCCTGCAAACTTGACTTGTTTGTCTGTTTGTTTGTCAAAAACTTGACATTGACGCTCCCGGTCCTATCAAGTGTGACCTGTGCTTCACGTTTGCACCGCTACGTATTTCATAACTGATAACAATATGGCTTCAGATCAACCCGAAAATTTTTATTTCATCCCCTCTTAATTTATGCTACAAATTTCTCTGGCATAGATTAGGGCTAGGGATTGTCTGAAATATTGGTAACGACGTAAATGAAGTTCATCTTCGCCACTGGTTAAAGTCTGAAACAATCGTTATCAGGGAGTGTTTTTAAAACATTCGAAGTTTCTCTGAATGACCGAGTATTTATATACGAGGCTTCTGAAGTTTACTATGACGTCATTTGAATTTTTTGCAAAAGAAATCTATTAAGAACAATCATTGTTCGTAGTTTTGGATTAATATTTTTTTTTCATTGTTGCGTTCACTACTTGCATATGTTTCACACTTGTGTTGGTTTAACAACACACACACACACACACACACACACACACACACACACACACACACACACACACACACACACACACACACACACACACACACACATTAATTATAAGCAAAGTACTCTTAATGCATAGTAATATATTACAGATCACTTAGTAATTGCTAATCATATTTAAAAATACGAAGCGTAAGCTCAGCCAAAAATTATTTTCTAAATTGCAGGCAACTTTCTGCTAACAAATTATTATTATTATTATTATTATTATTATTATTATTATTATTATTATTATTATTATTATTATTATTATTATTATTATTATTATTATTATTATTATTATTTTGTATCCAATACTCATCAGCCAAAACATTGTAACTGCCTATCTAGTAATTATATTTGACGTCCTTCGGCCGAGATAACGAATTGCAAAATTATCCTAATGTAATTTATACAGTTTGCAATAAGGTCAACAATGTAACAGATAGGCACAGGTGTCGATCGTCGGAGACTGTGTACCACATGACCCCACAAATATTCGATGGGCTTCAAAGTTGTGTTCAATAAGCCCAAATTAAAGCGGAAAATTGTGTGTATGTGTGTTCCACACAAAGATATTTCCAGACGGATTATCTTATTAAATTATGACCTAGAGCAATAGCAATCATGAAGGTCAAATATGCACGAAGGTTTCCCGCCTTAATACAACGCTCGAAAAGGTGGCGGGTGCAGAACCACGAAATACCCAAGAGATTAAACGTAGCAGAACCCAAGGTCAAGCGAGCCAGATAAAAATGGGTTGCCACGACGATTTACATAGGGGTTACGAGATGACAGGGATGAAGACATGTCAGTGAGAATTACGGAATCCAGTAGTCGAGGAGCTACGGGGTCACGATGTAAGTTACGAGAACGGTGGTCACAGGCTATAGGGTCGCAACGTGGTTTTTCCGTTGCGACCCTATAGCTTGTCCGTCTTAAGGCAGAAGGCCATGCAAAAGGAAAGACAGATTAGATGTGCGTGGCAACAGAAGTTCGTTTTCTGTTCTGTTTTGGATCCAGGTTTGGGAAAGTCATCAGTAGTATGGGAGCCTCTTCTGACCAAATGCTTCCGGTGGGCGTGGCTTCCTGATGTCATTGTGTGTGACGTGATGGGATTGGAATGTTAGGAATTTCCCTGAAGCATATGTGTCACTGGCTTTAGTTCTTGTGCTTTGGTTCGCGTATGGGATTATGGGTGATGATAGAGATAAGGATTCGTGTTGTGATTGGTGGGACACTTTAAACCAAATGCTTCCGGTGGGCGTGGCTTCATGGTGTTGGAATGTCAGGAATTTCCCTGGGGGGGCACATGTGTCAATGGCTTCAGTTCTTGTGTTTTGTTTCGCGTATGGAATTATGGGTGATGGTAGAGATAAGGAATCGTGTTGTGATTGGTGGACATTTTGAACCAGATGAAGATCAAGATAAGATAAGGAATCGTGACGTGAATGCTTGTTGTTTTGAGATGTAGATAAGTGACGTCATTTGTTAGTTGTAAATAAGTGATGTCATCTGTTAGTTGTAAATAAGTGACGTTATTGTTTTGAATGGAAAGGAAGATTTATTAGAGATAAGGAATCGTGTCGTGATTGATGGATATTTTAAACAGGATCAAGATAAGATAAGGAATCGTGACGCGAATGTTTGTTGTTGTTATTGAGTTTGGAATTTCGCTGGGGCCCTTGTCTGTCAGGGACATCACTTGGTGTATTTGGTGATATTTAGAGATAAGAATCGTGACGTTATGTGTTTGGAAATTCACAGTTTCGAGAATTTCTGAATAATTTAATTATATGGTATGTCACTCAAACATACAGTTTTTTGTTTTTTTTCTTCTATGGATGGTAGTACTAATTTCCAATACATTATGGGGTATTTCTTTCCTGTTAAAGGGTGGGAATTCTTAGTGTAAGTGGAGATGGCGGCAGTCTTTCGAGGTTTTCTGAATAATTAATTATATAGTAAAAATACCTGTCCTTAAACAAACACAAACACACATACACATTACACATAAAAAATCGCTAATGTATCCATGTTGATACTCTAATATATACCGTATGATTATTCTTATGGAAAAAAAAAACTATTCAGTATTAGAATTACGCTTACCAAAAACCATACGAGCAGTTGTTATGTTTAAGTTAAAAAAGTACTTGCAGCTTTCCAGATGACTCTTCTAAATACGAATATTCCAAAATAGTTGAATTTTATATCCACAACACAACACAAACACAAAAACCACAAAGAATGAAATTTCTGTAAATACTGTAACCTGAACTAGTTACTTCGTCCTTTAGATAACAGACCGTAGATGCTGTGGTTTCGTTATTTGCAATATCCCCCAACGAGCGGTTTTTCTTCAAAGGGGATGACATGAGTCACATCCATAAATTGGGGTATTGTTCAAAAGGTCCCCCCCCCCCCCCACCCCCCCCCCCCCCCACCCCCCCCCCCCCCCACCCCCCCCCCCCCCCACCCCCCCCCCCCCCCACCCCCCCCCCCCCCCACCCCCCCCCCCCCCCACCCCCCCCCCCCCCCACCCCCCCCCCCCCCCACCCCCCCCCCCCCCCACCCCCCCCCCCCCCCACCCCCCCCCCCCCCCACCCCCCCCCCCCCCCACCCCCCCCCCCCCCCACCCCCCCCCCCCCCCACCCCCCCCCCCCCCCACCCCCCCCCCCCCCCACCCCCCCCCCCCCCCACCCCCCCCCCCCCCCACCCCCCCCCCCCCCCACCCCCCCCCCCCCCCACCCCCCCCCCCCCCCACCCCCCCCCCCCCCCACCCCCCCCCCCCCCCACCCCCCCCCCCCCCCACCCCCCCCCCCCCCCACCCCCCCCCCCCCCCACCCCCCCCCCCCCCCACCCCCCCCCCCCCCCACCCCCCCCCCCCCCCACCCCCCCCCCCCCCCACCCCAACAGAAAGTCCCATATCACACCTACCAATTGAAAAGCGAAAAAAACCTTAAGGTAGTCATCAGAGGTCTGGCAGAAACCATAACAACTGATGAAATAGCTACTGACCTCAGATCACGAGGTCTTGAACCAATTAAGATCTCGCGCATGTACCGCGCAGACAAGCGCCCCATGCCTCTGGTCTTAGTGGAGATCAGTAAAGACCACAGAGCAATTTACGACCTTACTATAGTCTGCAACTTAGTCATCAAGACCGAACCACTCAGAAGAAAGGCATCAGCCGGTCAATGTCACCGCTGCCAAAAATTTGGGCATGCACAAAAGTTATGTAAAGCAGATTACAAGTGTGTAAAGTGTGGTGACAACCATCCCTCGCACACTTGCACAAAATCATCGTCTACACCTGCTAAATGTGCGAAGTGCGAATCCAGCAAATTTTAAAGGCTGCTCAATTCACCCATCTAACCTACGGAAGACAAGAGCGGCGTTGGCTCCGCCCACCGAGATTCAAGACACGAAACCTTCGCCGGAAGTCACAGTGCGGAGTGTTCCCGCCGATAAAACATACGCTTCTGCGGTCTCTCCGCGGATTTTACCCGTAGCCTTGACAGCTCACAGTGAAAATTCTGCACAGATTCTTGCTGCCTCACTAGGGGAGATGCTAATAGCCTTTAGCAAAATGAACCCCAGCCAAGCCGACACTAAGAAATTCCTCAGGAATACTCAAGTCATCTTCTCCATGATCACCCAATGACATGCTCTCCTGCATCTCGATGCTGATATCCCAGATATTTCCACATTGCTTCGTAACGCTACCGCTACTTTTTCACCTAAGCAGCTTCTCATTCCAAGCAACTCATTCAGGAGTTTTCTAAGCGCCCGAAAGCTGCACTACCTTTCGGCTCAGGCGCTTCCGCATTGCCCTAATCAGGGTGAGCCGAGTGCTCGCTAACCTTTAAAATAAGTCATTTTCATACCGATGACGGGATCAGAATCCACGGGATTGACATCCATCAAGCCATAGAAGTTAACAGTTAACAGTTTCTTCTTCGAACTGGAACTGGAGCTCTCTTTCACGTCTCGGCAAATAGGTCTCTTCAGTGGGAGCTAGGCTAGAAATGGAGGTCTCCTCAGTGAGTAGGCATACCTAGTTAACCATAGGGAAAGTGTCAATGATAGTAGTTTCCGAAATATCATTAGGTGGTTAATTAAATGGTTAATTTTAGCTCCATGAATTAGGTGGTTTATTTTAACTCCATATTGTACAGAGATCTTTGGCCAGTTTGGCTGATTGCCACAATAAAAACAAATCTGTTCTTGGAGGGGGGGGCAACTAAACTAAATGGATGTAATTCTCTTCTTTTCAGTTGTGCCACTATTGCACCAACAAACTTTCAAAATTTCTTGACTTGCGTCTCATGAAGATCCGAGAAAATATTACGATCAATAATAAAAAAAAGCTATTAATAAAGAAGTTGCGTTATATTCATAAATTCAGGAAGGTGTAGAAACTACACTTTAATCTTTGAAAACATAAGTGTAATAAATATAACTAACAACAAGGAGTTAATACCAAATGATTGGTGTAGAAACAAATTTTAGAAGAATTCAGTCACTCTCAGAAAAACAATTATTACTTCCATAAATCAACTTCTAGGCTGTTATAAATGCCGGCATAACATTGGAGGATTGTGTTGTTGTTGTTGTTAAAAAATATTGGAGGTCACTGGGCTTCTTTTTCAAATTTGGAAAGGAAGTCTTATGGATAAACTAGAATAATTCCACCTAATATTGTTGTTGTTGTTGTTGTTTTTGGACCTATGGAGTTTCCCAAGTCCCCATGGGGTCGCAGACTGATCTAGAGGTCCCTTTGTTATAAACACAACTCATCATACCGTGCCTTAAACAAATTCAAATTCTCTGCAGACGCCACACTCTCAGGTAATGCATTCCAATCATTCACACCTCTGTTTGCAAAAAAAAAAAAAAAAAAAAAAAGTCTCATTCCCTTGTTATACAACTTCCAGGAATGACCACTTGTTCTCTCGATCTCCCACTATTTTAAAATAAACCTCTTCAACGTAATTCTATAATAACTCATTACCAACTTGTACGTCTCTATCATATCAGCCCCTCTTTGATCACATCATTGATCTCCTATCCACTAGACTATAAATTGCATTTTCCCAATCTTTCCTGATATTCGACATTCCAGAGATCGGAAATTCCCTTAGTCAGTCGCCCCTGGACCTTTCCAACATTTCTTCGTCCCGTTGAAAACCTGGTGACCAAATCTGTGCGAAGCAGTCCATACGCGACTTAATCAGAGCCTTATATAATGCAGCAAGAATCTCCTTACTTCTACAAGTCAGTGTCCTCTGTATCATTCACAGAATTCGTTGTGCTATCCTCACAGTTTTTGCAATATATCCTATAAATTTTAGATCCTTATCCATCATCGCCCGAAGATCCCTTATTTCCTCCTCCTCCAACAATATATCCCCACCAAAGGCGTAAATTCTGCATCCCATCTTTGTTTCCCAAATTTTAAAAACTTACATTCTGCAACATTGAACTATCAATCCCAATACCGTGCCCATTTAATTTGTTCAAGTCTTCTTTTAAGGCCACAACATCTGTTCTACTTTTCAAAGTTCATCCCAACTTTGTCATCTGCAAACAACTGAATATCTCCATCCAAATCTTTGCCAATATCATTAACATACAGGTTAAATAACAGTGGTCCTAAAACAGACCACCACGGTACACATCATAGCACCGCGTACCGATACCGGCAACCACAGACCAACAGGATGAAATTATTGAATTTTTTTTAATATTTTTTATCAATACCTTTGAAATGAAACTTGTATGAATAAGCATACATTTACTAATATTAATTAATACGCAAAAAGAAAAATTTGTGAACCAATGCCGATGTGTGATTTATTCTCTCATCTGTTTATGTATAACTTATATTATAACGTATAATTTATATTATTCCAATACGAGAAGTATAAGAAATAAGTCAGAAGAGTTTATGGCATGGCTATTGATCTTGCGTTATTTGATAGCCACACCTCGTATATTTGATTATTTTCATATATACCAGTACTCTGATAGCTTTTAGAATATTATTTGGTATTTGTCTTTCTTTTAATATGTTAAATAATATGCTTCTTTTAATTTTATCAAATACCTTTTCAAAGTCAGTAAATGTAATATATGTTTCTAATTGTGAATACGGCAATCCCTCGATTCATGTACCCTTCTTTAAACGTTCTTTAAAACAGGCACATTAATTGAAAACGCACTGATCGAATATAATAATCTATGGGGGAAAGTATAATTCGTTCCTCAAATTTCTTTTTTGATCCTTAACATTTTTAATAAAAAATTAAAGGTATGTTCCAGGGCCTAGTTAAAGGAAAACCATGAAGCCGAAAGACAACAAAAACATATTCAAAATATAAAATTATTATTTCTACTTCTTAACAAAGAATTGACCTAACGTAGTTTGGCGGGGATTCTGTTTCTTTTTTCATACAACTGACAGTATGATCCTATTGCCTCTTCTGCAAATTTTACTGCTTCTCTCTTTACCAGGGTCAGTTTGTAAGCACTGCTGCTTAAAAACGTCTGTTGCACGAAACATATTTTCAATTTGTTTCTGTGAAACCTCTTTGGTCTTGTCAGTGAATAAATTTTCTTCATATTCTTCAGGATCTTCCGGCTGTGCATCTGAATTTAGCAGGTCGAAATCATTTAATTTCAGAGAATGAGATTTAACTAACTTAGATTCATTTGAAAAGCCTCTAAAACCATTTGCACAATGTGGAAGAATGTGCTTCCAAACGGCTCGCGTATTGTTAGCAGTAATTTCATTCGCCTTTGCGACGTTATATCCAGGCTGAGATTTCTCTGATTTGGTCAGAAAAGTCTTGGAAAGCATTCCCTCCAGATAAAGGCAAGTTTCATCGACATTAAATATTTGTTGGTCACAATAGCCCCCCCCCCTTCCCATTTCTTGCACAATTTTCTTCAAAATCTCTGGATAATTTGTGGTCACCTCTTTATCTGCACTTGCAGCTTCGCCTGTGATTTGAACATTGTGTAGGCTATTTCTCTTTTTGAAACGCTCAAACCACCCAGCACTAGCGAGGAATTCTTCTTATTTCCCATTATTCTTTTCTTTTAATGTTGTAAAGAGACTTAATGCTTTTGATTTAATAAGGTCAGTTCTTAGCGGGATCCGTTTTTGGTTACAATCTTCGATCCATGTAGAAAGAATTCTCTCTAATTCAATCATTACAATACTTTGATTTCGAGTGGCCTGCATGCATGAACTTAAAGCAACCTTACCTTTCTTTTTATATTCAGAAACTTTGCTTAAAATCAAGTTTTTCTTCGAATGAGCTTACTATTCAAATAATATTCGCATTTTCACTTTTTTGCTCGCTAATTATTTTATTCATGATTAAAGGTTGGAGAAATACTTTAAAATACAAAAGTAAGGAAAGCAATTGCAAAGGAAGCACGAGATATGATCATCAAAATGCTATGTAATTAGCAGACGACATCAATTTTGGCGGTAAATTTCGAACAGCGTGTACATGGAAGTAGTATAGCATTCGATTAAAAATAACGTTGTAAAATGTTTTAAATCGGTAACTCAATTATTTCATCCTGGTGAATGATTTTTTAAAATAGTTAGCTATAAAAAGATATATATATAGAATTTTTAATTGTAACGTTTATTTTTAAGATGTATATAGGCGCACTAATCGAATTTGAGTATAGAAGAAAAAATGACGCACTAATCGAAAACGTACTAATAGGAGGTGCACTAATCGAAAGAATGCTGTATCATATTCCTATCCACCCAGTCCTGAATTCGTCTTTTATTAATTTCTCCGATTGACCTATGATTTGCTATTTCTGTCTTGAATCTTCCTTTATGCGGATAAACCATTTTGCCCTTTTTCGGCCAAATTGGTATCTCCTAATGCTGAAGCTTAAAATAAACAAATCGTCTTAGGAGATGATACTTTCTCTACACATTCTTGTAATACACGAGCCAATATGCCATCTAATCTCATGGCCCGTGTTCGCATTGAGATTCTGCAATAAGTAAGAAACTCCATTTCTTCAACCTCCATTCTCATCAGTCAGCGTCACAACTGGCATTGCAACATCACCACCTAAATAGTACATCCTTGCAAAATTATTACTCAGAAACTCAATTATTTGGTTTAGTTCTGTTAAGTCCCCACCACCAGCACTATTTCATTCATCGTCATCCTTCCATAATTATTCCTCTTTTTTACCCACATAGCGAAATAATTCTTTCGAATTTATTTTAGTCTCATCAACAAGCTTTCTCTTATAAATAGCTTTGTAATATAATTATAATTATAATATCTTAGAATTAAAATTTACCATTTCTTCATCACCAAGAAATCCAAGTGACTAGATCTGTGCCAATCTTTCAAATGCAGTCTTCTTAATGCCTTATAAAGTGAGACAATCACTTCCTTATCCCTGCTTCTCAGTATGTTCTTCAACAACCATGTAGTTTCATGTGATGTTTTGACAAACTTTGCAATATATCCTCTAAACTTAAGTTCTCTGTCCACAATAAGTTCCAGTCCCTTGCCTCGTCAACTTCTCTTTATATTTTATTTCACTTCTAATCTTTTACTGCTTAACTATTTATGATATTCCTTTTTTCATGTTGATTATTTCATTGATTGTGTCGTCCGATATTTTCAGCCTTTTTTTTTTTTATTGAATTTTTTGGTCTTTCCTAAGCTTTCATTTGTTGTTCTTTTAGTATCGTTTTTATATTAAACTATTAAGCCATTTATAATTCTTCATTTAATTTTATTTTATCTTAATATTCGTTAATCCTTTGTTCATATAATAATTATATACCTTGTGTCATTTAATAATCTAGTTTCATAAAAAATGTCTTAAATTTTCTTTCTGTTTTTGTTGTTTGTAGCTATTTAGGTGGGAATATTAGTTTTATTTGAACGAGGAAGTGTCACTAATTATTTAATATCCTCTGTGAACTCTAAGCACTAAAGAAAACTTTGATTTCCTTTCGTTAATATATAGTAATCTAATGTTTTTTTACATCCCCTTGCTGTTCAAGTATATTTATGTATGTCTTTATGTTTATAGAAGGAATTCATTATTTTTAGGTAATTATGAACTACAAAGTCAATCAATTTTTTACCATTCCTGTTTAGAGAATGTTCTCCATGTATTCCTATATTATTATTAATTTTCGTGTTTCCAATTCTTGCATTTAAGTCTCCTGCTAAAATCATATAATCGTTTTTATTTATTTTACTATATATGTTTTGTAGCTGAATATAAAAATCAATATTATCCTGTTCTCTTCCTTCTTCTTCTGGGGCATATAAACCAATTATTGTTAAATAGCCTCTTTCTATTTTTATTCTAGCTTCTATTATTCTTTCATTCCATAATTTATAATGTTTTAACTGTTTTGAAAGGGAGTTATGAATCCAAATCATGACTCCTACTTGTGCTGTTTGGTCTCTGTCGACTCCACTGTTTATCACATTAAAAGTTTCAGATCCATGATTCCTTTTAATTTACTTTTTTGTTTCAGTGATTACTGCTATTTTTAATTTTTGTTCATTTAATATTTGATCCAATTCTATTTATACGCTATTGCTCTTACGTTCCACTTTGCGATATGTATCATATTTTGTCGTTTCCATTTTACCTTTTCAATTCCAGAGTCATTTTCTGTTGGCATTTCAGCCTGGCGATGGATAGTCCAGTGGTGGGGTTATTGGCATCGCAATACCCAATTGATAACAAAATCAACAGCAAAACAAAATGGAAACAATTTATCAAACAATTTAAATTCACGTGGGTTATTTTTCCATTGATTAAACAGCCGCGATATCTCATGTTTTTTTATTTGACTTAATAATATCAAAAACTTCTACGTTGACCCAGACTGCGACTGGTTCAACGTAGATGTTTTTGATACTTGCTCTGAAACCACAGTCGTGATTATTGCCTACGCAACCAGCTGACCAGGTTAAAAAGGAATAGCCAGTTTAGCTAAACACTCTTTTAGCACACGTATTGATATCCCATCAGTCCCTGTTGCCGAATTCTTATTCAGTTTGTGCATCAGTTCTAATAACTCGTCCTCATCACTTGATTTCTTCATCCAATGAAGAGGAAGAAGTGAGTTAACGTTGCATATATCAGGCTGACGGCGTTTACGTGTACAAAATGGGCTCTGCAGCTGAACAGGCCTCTTCTGCATCTGTTACCCTCACGCAATTTGCATTTAGAAGAGTTTTTCTTTCATATTCATTCTCTCTCTTTTACTTGCAGCATATCGATAGAATTCTTCGGAGGTGTCTTCAGCTGACAGAGCCAGTTTCTTTTCATACTCTGGCTTTGTTTTCCGTACAACATTTGTGACTATGTCAGCTGCTGCTTGGTTAGCCGAGTGGTCAGCATATCCGCTCTCTATCTAAAATCTCGCCGTGGGCATGGATATTTGTGATAGTCTGTAAAACTACTAGTGGTGGGGAAGAGATGGCGTCGGTGTAGATCATAGGTGGCCAACAGCAGGCACGCGGGCCGCGGCAGGATAAAAACTATATTAAATTATATATATTATCAATTTAGCTATTAGTTTCGACCGCTGAATTTCTGAATGATATTCTAGTTATATTCATTATTTCTGATGACGGAAACAATTTATATTCTGAACACAGAATCAAAATTGCTTTAAAAAAGTTACTCAGTTTGTAAAATCTACTTCTCTGTGCGAGTTGTAGTAGTAATGATAGTGGTAGATTTCTATGCGCTCCAGAGTAACGCATCATTGAAAGTCACTTGTTCTATTCTCTGGTTACAGAGAATAGAACAAAGTGACAATCAATTTCAGACTCAGTTTCACAGTTAACAGTGTTATTGTTGCAGTTTGTGTTCCCTGGTCAGTTACTTCAGCCTGTGTGTACTATGAGTAGGAAACGTAAAATCTGTGAAGAAAACAGGTCATTTCAGTTTTTTTTCTGTTTATAAACAGAAATTGTAAACAATAACGACAACAAACCACAGTGCCTTGTGTGTTTGCAAGTATTGTTTGGCACAAGGAATATAACCTCAAACGGAACTATATACAGCACCATGCCGCTAAATACCAAGAATACGTTGGACTACTAAAATTATACGTAATTTGAAGAGAAAGGTTGGTGCTTAGAAATCTATTATTACTAAACCAACATCAATACAAAAAATCTCACTCTTGGCATTGTTTGTTGTAAACGCAGAGATAGCAAAAGCAAAAAAATCATTATCTGATGGTGAATTGTGAAACACTGTTCGGTGAAAATGGCACATGCATTTGGGGAAGATAAAATTGTCAGTGAGTTTGAAAGAGTCCCACCATCAAAACAAGCTGTAACAAAAAGAGTCGAGGAAATAGGTTCTCACATATTAAATAAATTAAAAAGTGTTATCACAGACTCAGCTTACTTCTCATCGGCTCTGGATGAAAAAACTGACATAACAGATATAGCTGAACTTCTAATTTTCATTCCCACTGTTTCCAAAGACTTTGTTAATGAAGAGCTACTAGCATTAGATTCATTACATCATCATTGTGCGAATCAAAGATTTAGGCCTATCATGGCCTGTTCTAGCCTTAGAAGTCATCGTTGAATCGTTTAAGAGAACGTCCTGGTTTTTTTTTCCCTAATGGCTTGTACTTTAAGGCTTGTTTTAGTAATCTTTCTGTTTTCATTCTTTGAACTTGTTCCATCCATTTATGTTTCTATTTTTTAATTTTTTCTGTCACTGGTTCTTAGTTTAATTCTTTCATAATTTCTTTGTTTCTTTTATGATCAAATAGATTCATTACATAACAAACCCAGAGGTCA